>NW_007252707.1:0-379 GCF_000164805.1 Carlito syrichta
ACTGAAATAACTAGTTCGCTACTTAGCTAACCAACTGGCTAGCCAGCTGACTTAACTAGCAGACATAAACATCTGGCCTGCTTGCTAGTCAGCTGAATTAACTTGCTTGCTATAAAGTTAGCCTACTGGCTATCCAGCTGACTAAACAAGGTGACTTAAATAGCTATCCAGCTGTCAAGCGAGCTGAGTTAATTAGCAACATACTTTACTAGCCAGCTGGGTAGCCAACTGACTTAACTAGGTGATTTAACTAGCTAGCCAGCAGTATAGACTGCTGACATAACTATCTAGCTACCCAGCTAGCCAGCTGTCTAGCCAGCTGACTTAACTAGGTGACTTAACCAGCTATCAAGCTAACTTAACTATCTGACTTAACCAC
>NW_007252707.1:989-18732 GCF_000164805.1 Carlito syrichta
TGACGTGAATAGCTAGCCTGCTGACTAGCAAGCTGACATATCTAGCTAGCTACCTGCCTAGCCAGCTGGCTAGACAGCTGACTAAATTAGCTGACAACCAGCTAGACAGCTGACTAACCAGCTGACTTAACACGCTGACATCACTAGCTAGCCAGGTAGCTATCTAGATGACTTAACTAACTAGCTACATACATTGCCAGCTGGATAGACAACTCTCTTAACTAGCTGAATTAACCAGCTTGCCAGCTCGCTAGCCATCTGACTTAACTAGCTCACTACCTATCTAGCCTCCTGGTTAGCCAGCTGACTTAACTAGCTGAGTTAACTAGCTAGCTACGCAGCTGGTCATCTGATTTATATAGTTAGCTAACTAGCTAGCTACCTAACTGCCAGCTGACTTAAATAGTTATCTAACCAGCTAGCTACCTAGCTAACAAGCTGACTTAAATCGTTAGTGGCCTAGCTAGCTTGCTGACTTAACCAGCTAGCTAACTAGTAAACTTACTCGTTATTTAACGTGTTTGCTACCTGACTTAATCCTCTGACTTAACTCATTATCTAAAGAGCTAGCTAGCTGACTCAACCAGCGTACTTAGCTCGTTTGCTATCTGGCTAGCTTACCTACTCAACTAGCTGACACAACCCGTTTTCTAACTAGCTAGCTAGCTGACTCAACCAGCTGTCTTAATCCGTTAGTTAGCTAGCTAACTACCTCATTCAACCTGCTTACTTAACCCACTACCTAACTAGCTAGCTAAATGTCTTAACCATCTGACTAAATTAGAAAGCTGACTTAACTAGCTGACTTAGCTATCTGACTTAATTACTTAGCTAGCTGACTTAACTGACTCACTTAACAAGTTAGCTAGCTGACTTAACTACCTGAATTAAATAGTTAGCTAACTATTTAACTAGCTGAATAACTAGCTGCTTTAATAATTATCTAACTAGTTAGGTTGCCGACTTAAGTAGGTGACCTAAATAGGTAGCTAACTAGTGAGCTAGCTGACTTAGCTTGCTTACTTAGCTAGCTGGTTAGCTAGCTGACTTAACGAGTTGGCTAACGAGATAGCTAACTGAGTTAATGAGTTGGTTAACGACTTAGCTAACTGTTTTAACTAATTATTAAACGAGTTAACTAGCTGACTTAACTAGGTGGTTAACACGTGAGCCAGTTGAATTAACTTGTGGGTTGTCGAGTCGGCTGACTACTTAGATTGTTTTACATGTTGGCCGCCTACTCGCCCAACATTTTAGCCGGCTTAAAAGTCGGCCAACTAGTCGACCGCCTAGTTAGCTGTGTTAACAAGATGACTGAGGAGTTGGCCCATTAGTTAGCAATGTTAACTAGTTGCGTGCTCGTTTGCTGACCTAACTATTCAGCTGACTATTTGGCCGACATGCTATCTGACCTACTTAGTCGGCTGACAAGTTATCTTTGTTAACTTGGTGGCTAACAAATTGGTTGACTAGTCAGATGACAGTTTAGCTTTCTTTACTACTTGGACGACTAGTTGGTGGATCGGTTACCTGACTTAGCTATTCGGCCAGCATGTGAGCCAACATGTGACCTAACTTAACTAATCTGTGGTTAGAGCACCGAATAGTCAGGTGACTTAACAAGTCGGGAAGCAAATGAGCCGACTGGTAAGCTGACTTAAGTAGTCGGCCAGCGAGTGAGCAAACTGGTAAGCTGACAACTAACTGCTGGTGAGTGAGCTGACTGGTCACCTGACTTTAGTCAACTGCTGAGTGAGCTGACTGGTTACTAATTAGCTGGTGAGTGAGCAGACCGGTGAGCCAAATTTAGTTGGCCGTCAAGTGAGCCGATGGGTGAGATGCCTTAACTTGTTGGCCAGCATGAGAGCCATTGGTGAGCTGACTTAAGTAGTCGGCTGGTGAAGAAGCAGACTAGTTAGCTGTCCTGTTGGCCTGTGAGCAAGCTGATGAGTTAGTTGAACGTTTTGCTGGCGAGTGAGTTGACTAGTTTGTTGACTGGTTGGCAGGTGAGTGGGCAGACTAGTTAGCTGACCTGATGGAAAGCGAGCAAGGCAACTAGTTAGCTGACCAGCTTGCTTAGTTGCTAGCCTACAAGTTAGTTAAGAAACTAGCTAATTTGCTAGCTGACTTAACTAGATAACTGACTATCTAGCTGGCTATGTGGCTCACATAACTAGCAAGCAAACAAACTATCTAGCTGTCTATCTAGCTGACTCAACTAGCTGGCTAGCTGGCTAGAGAGCTGGCTTGCTGACTTAACTATCTAGCTGATTAGTTAGTTAACTAGGTAGCTGACTTAAATAGTTAGCTGACAAACATCCTGACTACCTAGCTGACTTAACTAGCTAGCTGAATAATTAGTTGACTTGCTAGCTGACTTAACAAAGCTAGCTGTCTTGCTTGTTGACTTAACTAGCTGACTATCTAGTAGGCTGGCTAGTTGGCTAGCCAGCAGACTTAACTGGCTAGGTACCTGGTTGGCTAGACGGCTAGACAACTGGCTTAACTAGATAGTTACCTGGTTGGCTAGTTGGCTAGGCAGATGGCTAGGTAGCTAGAAGTTTGGCCAGCTGGCTAGCTAGCTGAATTAAATAGCAAACCAGCTGGCTGGACAGTCTGATAGCCAGCCGGCTTAACTAGCCAGGCTCCCTGCTTGTCAGCTAGCTAGCCAGCTGGCTTAATTATATGGCCACCTATCTGATCAGCATAGTAACCAGCCTTCTTAAATTTCCAGGCACCTAGCTAGGCAACCGGAGAACCAGCTGACTTAACTAGCTGACTTAAGTAGATAGCCATCTGGCTAGCCAGCTGGCTTAACTAGCAAGCCAGTTGGCTTAACTAGCTAGCCAGGCTGCAAGCCAGCATTCTTAACTAGCTGACAACTAGCTAGCCAGTGCGATAGCCAGCTGACTTAGTTAACTAGCTACCTACCTAGCCAGGTGGCTAGCCAGTTGACTTAACTAGCTGACGTAACAAGCTAGACAGCTGGCTAGACAGCTGACTTAACTAGCTGGCTACCTTGCTAGCCAGATGGCTAGCCACATGAACTAACTAGCTTCCTTAACCAGCTAAGCAGCAGGCTAGCCAGCTGACTCAACAAGGTGACTTAACTGTTTAGCCAACTGGCTAGCCAGCTGACTTAACTAGCTGACATCACTAGATAGCCAGGTGGCTAGCCAGCTTGCTTAACTATCTAGCTACCTATGTATCACTCTGGTTTGCCAGTTGACTTAACCAGCTGATGTAAAGAATTAGCCAGCTTGCTAACCAGCAGACTTATATAGCCAGCTATCATTTTAGGCAGCTGGCAAGCCACCTGGATTGACTAACTGACTTAACTAGCTGGGTTACTGACTTAACTAGCTGAGTTAACTATGTAGCTACCTACCCAGCCAGCTGAAATAACTACCTGGTTTAACTTGCTAGGTACATAGCTAGCTATCATATAGTTAGTTTACTTAACTAGGTGACTTAACTAGCTAGCTCACTGACATATCTGGCTGACTTCAGTAGCTGAAATATCTAGTGAGTCAGATGGCTGCCTATATGACTTAAGTAGCTTTTAAACAAACTAGCCAGCTGGCTTGACAACTGATTTAAAGTGCTGACTTAACTAGCTTCCCATCTGATTAGCCAGCTAAGTAAACTAGCTGATTAAACTAATCGGCCATCTGGAGACCCAGCTGACTATATTGCCTAGCTACCTAGCTCACCAGCAGACTAGCTAGCTGTCTTAACTAGCTGACTTAATGAGGTAGTCAACTGACTAGCCATCAAACTTGACTATCTACCTAGTTAGACAGCTGGATAGCAAGCTGAATTAACTAGCTGGTATAACTAGATAGTCTAATAAATAGCCAACTGACTTTACTAGCTACCTACCTACATAGCCTGCTGGCTTGCCAGTTGACTTAAATACCTAACTACCTAACTAACCAGTGGCCAGTGCACTGACTTAATTAGGGGACTTAACTATCTACCCAGTTGACTAGACAGGGAACTTAACTAGATAACTACCCTTATAGGCAGTTGGCTAACGAGCTGATTTAACTAGCTAACTTAACCAGTTAGCCAGATGATTTACTAGCTGACTTAACTAGCTAACTACCTAGTTCTCCAGCTGAGTTAACTAGCTAATTTTACTAAATAGCTGCCTATCTAGCAAATTGGCTGGTCTGCTGACTTAACTATCTGACTTAATTAGCTAGCCAACTGGATAGCCAGCTGAATTAACCAGTTAGCAAGCTGGCACAAGTAGCCGACTTAACTAGTTAGCTAGCTGGCTACCCAAGCTGGCTATTTAATCTGGCTGGCTAGCCTGGTGGCCAGTCCACTAGCTAGCTAGCCTGCTGCCTAGTCAGCTAGCCAGCCAGGTAGCTAGCTAGTTAAGACACCTGGCTAGCCGTCTAGCCAACAAGGTAACTAACTAGTTAAGTCAGTTGGCTGGCCAGGTAGTCAACCAGCTAGCTAGTCAGCCAGTTAAGTCAGCTAGTTAGCCAGTTAGCTAGTTAAGTCAGCTAGCAAATCAGTTAACTATTCAGCTAGCTAGTTAAGTCAGCTAGCTAGTCAGGTTTCTTGTCAAATATCTAGTTAAGTCAGCTAGCTAGTCAGCTAATAATCAAGTCAGCTAGACAGCTAACTAGCCAGTTAGCTACCTAGTTAAGTCATCTTGCTAGACAGCTAGATAGCTTGTTTGCTAGCTACTTATATCAGCTAGATAGCCAGCTAGCTAGTTAAGTCAGCTAGCAAACCAGCTAGTTACTTGGCTAACTAGTCAGCTAGCAACTCAACTAGCTGGTCAGCTAACTAGTGGGCTCACTCGCTTTCCATCAGGTCAGCTAAATATTCGGCTCTCTCACCTGCCAACTGGTCAGCAAACTAGTCGGCTCATTCGTCAGCCAACAGGTCAACTAACTTGTTAACTCTCTCGCAGGTCAACAGGTCAGCAAACTAGTCGGCTTGCTCACCAGTTGACTAGTTAATTCAACTCACAGGTCGGCTCACTCACTGGCCAAATAGTTAAAGTAGCTCAGGCGTCAACTCACTCACCAGCTGATGTGTTAAGCAGGCTCATTGGTCAGCTCACTCACCAGCCGACTAGTTAAGTCTGACCAGTCGGCTCACTCTCCAGTCGACTAAATTCAGCTGACCAGTAATCTCCCACTCTGTCCGACTAGTTAAGTCAGCTGACCATTCTATTCTCCTACCAGCCGAGTAGTTAAGACAGCTGATCAATCGGTTCACTCACGGGTGAACTAGTTAATTCAGCTACCAGTCGGTTCACTCGCCAGTCGACTAGTTAACTCAGCTAACCTGTCAGCTCACTCGCCAACTGACTAGTTAAGTCAGCTTACCGGTCGGACTACTAGCCATCCTACTAGTTAAGTTAGTTAACCAATCATTCGATTATTAGGCCAAATGTCAGTCGACAATTGAAGTCAGCTAACTAATTGGCCGAATAGTTAGGCCAGCTAAATAGTCGGCCAACTACTCAAACGACTAGTTTGGACAGTAAATTAGTCAGCCAACTAATTAACAGCGCTAATTAGTGGGGCAACTAGTCAGTCAACTAGTTAACCCAGCTAAATAGTTGGCCAAATATTTATGGCAGCAAACAAGTCAGCCGAGTAGTCAGCCAACGTATTAAACCAGCTAATTAGTTGGCCGACTCATCAGCCAAAAAGTTAAGTCACCTAACTAACTTGTCAACCAACTATTTAATTGAGCTAGATATCTCATTTACGAACCAGTTAATACAGTTAGATAACTCATTAACCAAATTATTAAGTCAGCTAACTATCTCGTTAGCCAACTAGTTAAATTAATTATCTAAGTCTGCTAGCTTACCAACTAGCTAGGTAAGTCAGCTAGCAAAATCAGCTAGCTCACTTGTTAGCTAACTTTATGTCAGCTATTTAAGTCTGCTTCCAGACTAGTTAGCTAATTAATTAAGTCAGCTAGATATATAGCTTGTTAAATAGTTAACTAACTCTTTAATTTACATAGTTACGTTTGCTAGCTAACTAGGAAGTCTGCCAGTTAAGTCAACTAGCTAAGTCAGCTTTCCAATATTGTTAACCGGTTAAGACAGATAGCTAGCTAGTTAACTAACAGGTTAAGTTAACAGGTTGAGTCAGGTAGTTAGCTAGTTAACTAAAGTATTAAGTCAGCTGGTTGAGTCAGCTAGCTAGCAAGTTAGGAAACAGGTTGTGTCAGCTGGTTGACTTGGCTAACTAGCTAGTTAGCTAATGAGTTAAGTCAGCTAGATGAGTCAGCTAGCTACCTAGCTAGCTAAAGATTTAAGTCAGCTGATTATGTCAGCTAGCTAGCTCATTAGCTAGTGAATTACGTAAGATAATTAAGTCACCCAGCTACCACGTTATATAATGAGTAAGCTAACTAGTTAACTAGCTGGTTAAGTCAGCTAGCTGGCTAGGCAGCTAACTTTTTAGGTCAGCTTGCTAGCTAGGTAGCTAGCTAGTTAGCTAACTAATTGAGCTGGCTACCTAGCTAGCTTGCTAGTTTAGTCAGCTAGTTAAGTCAGCTGGCTAGTCAGTTGGTTATTTAGGTAGAGAGCTAGTTAAGTCAGGTGATTAACCAGTTGGCTGACTGGTTAATTCAGTTAGTTAAGAGAGCTGGCAAGCCAATTGACAAGGTAGGTAGCTAGCTAGTTATTCAGTTAGATAGATATCTAGCTAGCTAGTGATGCCAGTGAGTTAAGTCAGCTGGCTAGCCAACTGTCTAGCTGGTTAAGTCAGCTAGTTTAGTCAGCTGTCTAGCCAGCTGGCTAGTTAGGTAGCTACCTGGATAAGTCAGCATGCTAGCCAGTAGGCTAGCAGTTCAAGTCAACTAGTTAAGTCACCTGGTTAGTCAGCTGCCTACGTAGGTAGCTAGCTAGATAAATGAGCTGCCTATCCAGCTTGCTATCTTAAGTCAACTATGTAATCATCTGGCTAGCAAGCTGGCTAGATAGCGAGCCAGCTAGTTGTGTCAGCTGACTAGGCATCTGACTAGCTAAGTCAGCTAGTTAAGTCAGCTGACACACAGTTGACTAGGTGCTTAAGACAGCTCATTAAATCAGTTGTCTATCCAGCTGGTTAGCTAGTTAAAGTTAGTCAAGTCAGATGGCTATCCATCTGGTTAGCTAGTTATTTCAGCTAGTTAAATCAGCTGGCTAGCTGGGAAGCTATCTATATAAGTCAGCTAGTTATGCCAGCTAGCTAGCTAGTTAACTCAGCTAGTTAAGTCAGCTGGCTAACTAGTTAGCTAGCTAGGTAGCTAGCTAATTGAACCAGCTAGTTAAGCCAGCTGGCTAGCTTGGTTGCTAGCTGCTTAATTCAGCTAATTAAGTCAGCCTACTAGCTAGTTACATCAACGAGTTAACTCACCTGGCTAGCCAGCTGCCTAGCTGTGTAGCTAGCTAATTAAGTCAACTGACTAGCCAGTTAGATAGCTAATTAATTAATCTTGTTAAGTCAGCTCACTAGCAAGCTGGATAGCTAGGTAAGTAGGTAAAGTCACCTGGCAAAACAGAAGGCTATGTAGATAGCTAACTAGTTAATTCAGCTGGCTATCCAGGTGACTAGCTAGGTAGCTGCGTAGTTAATTCAGCCTGCTATACAGCTGGCTACCTGATTAAGTGAGCTAGTTAAGTCAGCTGGCTAGGCAGCTGGCTAACTAGTTAAGTAAGCTAGATAATTCAGCTGGCTCTCCAGCTGGCTGGCTAGGCAGCTAGCTAGTTAAGTCAGGGGGCTAGTTAGCTGGCTAGCCAAATTAACAAGTTTGGTATCTAGCTATCCAGCTGACTATCCAACTGACTTAACTAGTTGACTTAACCAGCTGGCAAGCTGGTACAAATAGCTGACTTAACTAGTTAGCCAACTGGCTACCCAGCTGACTTAACTAGCTCTCTATCTAGCTAGCTAACTGGTTAGTCAGCAGATTTTACTAGCTACTTAATTAGCTAGCCAGTTGGCTAGCCAACTGACTTAACAAGTTCGCTACCTAGGTAGCCAGCTGACTTAACTAGCAAAATTAAATAGCTGGTCTGCTTGCTTCACAACTGAATTAACTATCTTGTTATATAGTTAGCCACCTGGGTAGCTAGCTTACTTTAATAGGTGACTTAACGAGCTAACCAGCTGACTAGACAACTTTCTTTTATAGCATGCTACCTAGCTAGACAGATGGATATCCAGATGACTTAACTAGGTGACTTAAATAGCTAGCCAGTGGGCTAGACAGCTGTTTTAACTGTCTAGTTACCTAGCTAGCCAGATTTATAGACAGCTGACTTAACTAGGTTACCTATGTAGCTAGCCAGCTGGCTATGAGGCTGACCTAACTGCCTAGCTACCTAGCTAGACATATGGATAGCCTGCTGAATTAACTAGCTAGCTAATTATGTAGACCACTGACTTGCCAGCTGACTTAACTACCTAGTTACCTACATAGCCAGCTGGCTAGTTACCTGAATTAACTAGGTTTCTTAACTAGCTAGCTAACTGGCTAGTCAGTTGACTTCAATAGCTAGCTGCCCAGCTAGGCAGCTGGCTAGCTTGCTGACTTAGCTTGCTGACAACTAGCTAGAAAGCTGACTTAACTGACTGACTTAACCAGCTAGCTACCTAGCTATCCAGCTTTCTTAACTAGCTAGCTTAACTAGCTACCTACCTAGCTAGCTATCTAGCTAGGCACCTGACTTAACTAGCTGAATTAACTAGCTAACTTGCTGACATATCTAGCTGACTTATATAGCTCGCTTCCTATCTAGCCAGCTGACTTAACTAGCTGAAATAACTAGCCAACCTGATGGATAACCATCTGGTTTAACTAGCTTTTTAACTAACTAACCAGCTGGATAGCCAACTGACCTAATGAGATGACTTAACTAATTAGCCAGCTGGTTTCCAGCTAACTTAAATAGCTGAGTTAACCAGCTAGTCATAACTAGCTAGCTGTCTATCAAGCAAGCTGACTAGCCAACTGGCTTACCTACCTGACTGAAGCTAGCAAGCTGTCTAGCCAGTTCACTTATCTAGCTAGCTACCTACCATGCTAGAAGGCTAGCCTGCAGACTTAACTAGCTGACTTGAAAAGCTAGCCTGCTGGCTAGCAAGCTGACTTATCTAGCTACCTACCTACCTAGTCAGCTAGCTAGACAGCTGACTGAACTAGAAGACAACCAGCCAGCCCGTTGGCTAGCCAGCTTACTTAACTAGAATACATCACTATCTAGCCATGTAGCTATCTAGCTGACTTAACTAGCTAGCTACCTAACTTTCCATTTGGTAAGCCAGTTGATTTAATTAGCTGTATTAACTAGCTAGCCAGCTGGCTAGCCAACTCACTTAACCACCTCAGTACGTAGCTAGCCAGTTGTCCAGCCAGTTGATTTAATTAGCTGAATTAACTAGCTAGCTACCTAGCAAGACAGTTGACTTAAATTGTTGGCTAACTACCTAGCTACCTAGTTACCAGCTGATTTAAACAGTTAGCTAACTAGCTAGCTACATAGCTAACAAGCTGACTTAAATAGTTAGCTGCGTAGCTAGCTAGCTTACTTAACCAGCTCGCTAAATAGTTAGCTTACCCTTTAACGTGCTAGCCAGCTGACTTAATCTTCCAACTTAACTCTTTAGCTAATAAGCTTCCTAGGTGGCTCAAGCAGCTGACTTAACTCGTTAGCTAACTAGCTAGCAAACTGACTCCTCCAGCTGACTTAACTCATTAGCTAACTAGCTAGCTAGCCTAAACAACTTACTCAGCACATTTGCTAACTAGCAAGCTAGATGACTCAACCAAGTGACTTAACCGGTTAGTTAACTAGCTAACTTCCTTACGCAACCTGCTGACATAACCTGTTAGCTAACTAGCTGTCTTAACCAGCTGACTTAATTAGAAAGCTGAATTACGTAGGTGACTTAACTACTTAGGTAACTGACTTAACTGGTTGACTTAACTATTAGCTAGTTGACTTAAATACCTGAATTATATTGCTAGCTAACTACATAACTAGATCAATAACCAGCTGACAACTAATTAGCTAACTAGTTAGGTAGCAGACTTAAGTAGTTGACTTAAATAGTTAGCTAACTAGTGAGCTAGCTTACTTAGCTAGCTGACTTAACTGGCTAGCTGGTTAGCTATTGACAGCTAGCTGACTTGACTAGTTGTCTAACGAGATATCTAGCTGAGTTAACCCGTTGGTTAATGAGTTAGCTACCTGTTTTAACTAGTTGGTAAATGAGTTAATTAGCTGCATTAGATAGTTGTTTAATGAGTTAAGTAGGTGACTTAACTTGCTGGTTGATGAGTCAGCAGAATAGTTAGCTGTTTTAACATGTTGATTGACTACATAATCTACTTGTTGGCTGGCTTAAAAAGTTGGATGACTATTCGGCAGACTAGTTAGCTGGGTTAGATAGTTGACTAACGAGTTGGCCCACTAATCAGCTCTGTTATCTAGTCGGATGGCAGGTGTGCTTTCCTAACTAGTCAGCAGATTAATAGGCCAATGTGTTAGATGGCCTAACTTGTTGGCAACTAGTTAATTGAACTAACTTGTTGGCAAACAAGTTGGCCGAGTAGTCAGCTGATTGGTTTGCTGACTTAACTAGTTGGCAGGCTAGGTGGCTGACAGGTTAGCTGACTTAACTAGTCGGCCGGCATGTCAGCCGACTTGTGAGCTCTTTTAACCAATTGACTAATGAGTCATCCGACAGGTCATCTGATGTAACTAGTCAGCCGGAGAGTGAGTTGATTGGTTAGCTGACTTAACTATTAGACTAGTGAGTGAACTGACTGGTCTGCTGACTTTAGTTGACTGGTGAATGAGCCGATTGGTCAGAGGACTTAACTAGTCGGCAAGCCAGGAAGCTGATCGGTGAGCTGATTTAAATAGTAAATGGGAGAGTTAGGCGACAGGCGACCTGACATAACTAGTCAGCTGGTGAGCGAGCCGACTGGTAAGCTGACTTAACTAGTCGGCTGGAGAGCAAGCCAACTAGCAAGCTAACCTGTTGGCCTGTGAGAGAGACAACATGTTAGTTGACCTGTTGGCTGGCAAGCGAACTGACCAGTTTGCTGACTGGTTGGCAGGCAATGGAGCCAGCTGACCTGATGGAAAGCAAGCAATCACACTAGTTAGATGGCCAGCTAGCTGAGTCTCTAGCCGACTAGTTAGCTATGTAACTAGCTGATTTGCTAGCTGACTTAACTAGCTAACTGATTGGCTACCTGGCTATCTAGGTGACATAACTGGATACCAAACAAGCTATCTACCTATCTAGCTAGCTGAATTAATTAGCTACATAACTGGCTAATTAGCTGAATAACTGACTTAATTATCTAGTTGACCAGCTATCTAGCTGACTACCAAGCTGAATAGCTAGCTGACTTAACTAGCTAGCTGAATAGTTAGCTGACTTGCTAGCTGTCTTAACTAGTTAGCTGGATAGCTAGCTAACTTAAGTAGTTGACTAGCAAGTTGGCTGGATAGCTGGCTAGCCAGCTGACTTAACTGGATAGCCAAATGTTTGGCTACACTCCTTGCCATCTGGCTTAACTAGCTAGTTACCTGGCTGGTTAGCAGGCTAGGGAGTCAACTAGCCAGTTAGCGGGCTGGCCAGCTGGCTAGCCAACCAGCTTAATTAGGCAGCCTGCTGGCTGGGCTGTCAGATAGCCAACCGGCTTAACTAGCCAGGCACCGAGCTGGTCACCGACTAGCCAGCTGGCTTAACTAGCTGGCCAGCTACTAGCTGGCTTAACTAGCTGGCCAGCAGGCTTAACTTGCCAGCAGGCTTAACTTGCCAGCCATCTAGCTAGCCAGCCGGCTAACTAGTTGACTTAACTAGCTGACTTAACTTATTTGCCATCTGGCTAGCCAGTTGGCTTAACTAGCAAACCACTTAGCTACACTGTTGTCTAGCCAGCTCAATTTACTTGCTAACTTAACTGGGTAGGCAGCCATCTAGCCAGCAGACTTAATTAGTTAACTACCTAACTAGCCAGGTGGCTAGCCAGCTGACTTAACTAGATGACTTAGCCAGGTAGGCAGCTGGCTAGTCAGTTAACTAAATTAGCAAGCTACCTAGCTAGCCAGTGGGCCAGCCACTTGAATTAGTTAGCTGACTTAAGCGGGTAGCAACTTGGTTAGTCAGCTGACTCAACTAGCTGACATAACAATTTAGCCAGCTGGCTAGTGAGCTGACATAACTAGCTGATAACACTAGCTAGCCTGTTTACTAGCCAGCTGACTTAACTAGCTAGCTACCTAGCCAGCTGAGAAGCTAGATGAATTAACTAGCTGACTTAAATAGCTAGCAAGCTTACTAGCCAACTGACTTAACAAGTCTGCTACCTAGCTAGCCAGCTGGCAAGCCAGCCATCTTAACTGACTGACTTAAATAGTTGGCCTGTTTGCTAGTCAGCTGAATTAATTAGCTTGCTATACAGGTAGCCAGCTGGCTAGACAGTGACTTAACTAGTTGACTTAACTATATAGCCAACTATCTAGCCAGGTGACTTAAGTACCAAGCTACCTAGCTAGACAGTTGGCTAGCCAGCTGACTTAACCAGCTAGCCAGCTTGCTGGACAGCTGACATAACTAGCTAGCTACCTAGAGAGCCAGCTCTATAGTCAGTTGACTTAACTAGGTTACTTAAGTAGCTAGCCAGTTGGCTGGACAGCTGACATAACTAGCTACCTACAGAGCTAGACAGCTGTCTAGCCGGCTGACTTTACTAGGTTACTTAACTAACTAGCCAGCTGGCTTGCAGACTTACATAACTATCTAGCTACTTAGTTAGCCAGCTGGATAGCCAGCTTACTTAACTAGTTAGCAACCTATATATCCCACTGACTTGCCAGCTGACTTAACTACCTAGCTTTCTAGCTAACCAGCTGGCTAGCGAGCTGACTTAACTAGGTGTCTTAACTAGCTAGCCAGCTAGCTAGCCAGCTGACTTAACTAGCTAGCTACTCAGCTAGAGAGGTGGCTAGCCAGCTGACTTAACTAGCTGACTTAACTAGGTAGCCAGTTGACGTAACTAGCTGACTTAACTATCTAGCTACCTAGCAAACCAGCTGACTTTACTAACTGAAATAACTAGCTAGCATCCTAGCTAGCTATCTAGCTAGGTAACCGACTTAATTAGCTGACTTAACTAGCTAGCTAGCTGACATAACTACCTGACTTAGCTAGCTGGATACCTAGCTAGCCAGTTGACTTTAGTAGTTGAAATAACTAGCCATACAACTGTCTTGCCATCTGAATTCACTAGCTTTTTAACTAGGTAGCAAGCTGACTAGCCAACTGACTTAACGAAGCAACTTAACTAGCTAACCAGCTGGCTAGCCAGCTAATTAATCAACTAGTTGATTAACGTGCTAGGCTGCTGGCCATTCAGGTGACTAACTAGCTAGCTTAAGTATTTATCCAGCTGGCTATACAGTTGCGTTAACTAGCTCTCTAGTCATCTGGATAGCCAGCTTTCTTAACTAACTGACTTAATTAGCTAGCCAGCTGGCTAGTCAACTGACTTAACTAGGTCACTATTTAGCTAATCAGCTGGCTAGCCAGCTGATTTAACTAGTTGTTTTTACTAGCTGGCCTGCTTTCTAGCCCGTTGATTTAACTAGCTTGCTTCAAACATAGCCAGCTGGCTATCCAGCTGAATTAACTAGGTGACTTATCTCTCTAGCAACCTGTCTAGCGAGCTGACTTAACAAGTAATATACCTAGCTAGCCTGCTGGCTAGTCAGCTGACTTAACTTGGTCATTTAACTATCTAGCCAGCAGGCTAGACAGCTGACATGACCAGTTAGCTGTCTAGCTAGCATGCTGGCATGCCAGTTGACTTAACTAGCTGAATTAACTAGCTAGCTACCTAGCTAGAGAGGTTAATAGCTAACTGACTTATCTAGCTGACATAACTAGACACCTGATGGCTAGCCAGCTGACTTAACTAGCTACCTACCTACATAGCCCGCTGGCTTGTCAGCTGACTTAACTATCTATCTAGCTAACCTGCTGGCAAGCGAGTTGACAACTAGGTGACTTAACTAGCTAACTAGCATGCTAGCCAGCTAACTTAACTACCTAGCTATTCTCCTATGCAACTGTTCAGCCTGGTGACTTAACTTGCTGACTAAACTAGCTAGTAATCTGACTTAACTAGCTGACATAACTAGCTAGCTACCTAGCTACCCAGCTGACTTAAGTAGCTGATTTAACTAGCTTTCTATCTAGCTAGCTATCTTGTAGCTAGGTGAATTAACTAGCTGACTTATCTAACTGATTTAAATAGCTAGCTTCCTAGATAGCCAGTTGACTTAACTATCTGAAATAACTAGCGATCCAGCTGGCTACCCATCTGATGTAACTAATTTTTTAGCCAGCTGGCTAGACAATTGACTTAATGAGCTGACATTTTCGAGCTAGCCATCTGGTTAGACAGCTGACTAAGCTAGCTGACTATGCTAGCTGACTTAACTAGCTGTCCAGTTGGCTAGCCAGCTGATTTAATTGCCTAGCTACCTAGACAGCCAACAGCTGTAGCTAGGTGAATTAACTAACTGACTTAATTAGCTAACTAGCTGACATATATAGCTAACTTAACTAGCTAGCTTCTTTGCTAGCCAGTGAACTTAATTAGCTGAAATACCTAGTGAGCCAGCAGGCTATCCATCTGATGTAACTAGGTTTTTATCCAGCTGGCCAGACAACTGACTTAATGAGTTGACTTAATATGATAGCCAGCTGGTTAGTCAGCTTACTAAACTAGCTGACTTAACTAGCTGTCCAGCTTGCTAGCCAGCTGACTTAATTGCCTAGCTACCTAGGTAGCCAGCAGCCTAGCCAGCTGATTTAAGTAGCTGAATTAATGATGTAGCCAGCTGGTTAGGTGTCAGATTTAACTAGCTAGCTACCTGGCTAGTCAGCTGGATAGCCAGCTGACTTAAGTAGCTGACATAACTAGATAGTTGATGGCTAGCCAGCTGACTTAACTAGCTACCTAACTACATAATGAAGCCAGCTGACTTAACTAGATACCGAGCTACATAATGAGCTTGCTTGCCAGCTATATTATGTACCTACCTACCTAGCTAACCTGCTGGACAGTGTGCTGTCTTAACTAAGTTACTTAATTAGGTAGCCAGCTGGCTAGCCAGCTGGCTTAACTAGCTAGCTAACCTGCTAGGCAACTGGCTACTCAGCTGACTTAACTAATTTACTTAACTAGCTAGCCAGCTGAATTATCTAGATGATGACGCTAGCTAGCTACCTAGCAAGCAAGTAGAATTAACTAGCTTACTTAACTAGCTAGCTACCTAGCTAGCCAGCTGCTTGGCCAGCTGATTAACTAGCTGATTTAACCAACTAGTCAGCTGGCTGACCAGCTGACTCAATTAGCTAGCCAGCTGGATGGCCACCTGAATTAACTAGCTGCCTTTAACAGCTAGCCAGCTGGCTATCCAGCTGACTTAACTAGCTAGCTACTTAGCTAGCCAGCTGGGAATGCAACTGATTTATCTAGATGATTTAAGTAGCTATCCAGTTTGCTACCCAGCTGACTTAACAAGCTTACTACCTAGCTAGCCATATGGCTAGCCATCTGAGTTAACTAGTTGACTTAAACAGCTAACTACCTCGCTAGCCAGGTGACTCAACTAGATAACTTAATTAGTGAGCCAGCTGACTGGACAGCTTACTTAACAAGCTCTCTACCTAACTAGCTAGCTGGCTAGCCAGCTGAATTAACTAGCTGAATTATGTTGCTGGCCTGATTGCTAGTCAGCTGAATTAAGTAGCATGCTAAATAGTTAGCAAGCTCGCTAACCAGCTGACTTAACTCGGTGACATAACTAGCTAGCCAGGGGGCTAGACAGCTGACATAATTATCTAGTTACCTAGCTAGCCAACTGTCAAGTCAGCTGACCTAACTAGGTGACATAACTAGCTAGCCAGCTGACTAACAGACTGACATAACTGCCTAGCTCTCTAGCTAGTCAGCTGGATAGCCAGCTCACTTAACTATCTAGCTACATACATAGCCTGCTGGTTTGCCAGCTGACTTAGATATCTAGCTACCTAGCTAACCAGCTGGCTTGTGAGCTGACTTAACTAGGTGGTTTAATTAGCTATATAACTGGCTAGCCAGATGACTTAACTAGCTAGCTACCCAGGTAGGCAGCTGGCTAGCCAGGTGACAACTCACCATCTTAACAAGCTAGAAACCTGACTTAACTAGTTGACTTCACTGGCTAACAAGCTGACATGACTAGCTGACTTTTATAATTAGCTTCCTAGCTAGCCAGCTGACGTAACTAGTGAAATAACTAGCTAGCCTGATGACTAGCCATCTGACTTAACTAACTTTTTACCTAGCTAACCAGCTGGATAGCTAACTGACTTACCGAGCTGACTTAACTGGTTAGCCAGCTGGTTGCCAGGTGACTTAACTAGCTGACTTAACCAGCAAGTCAGCTGGCTAGACAGCTGCCTTAAATAACTGTCTATCTATCTAGCCACCTGGTTAGCCAGCTGACTTACCTAGCTGATTTAAGCTAGCAAGCTGGATAGTCAGCTCACTTAACTAAACAACTACATACCTAGGCAGCAGGCAACGTTGCTGACTTAACTACCTGAATTGGACAGTTAGCGTGCTGGCCTGCAGGCTGACTTATCTAGCTAGCTACCTACCTAGCCAGCTGGCTAGACAGCTGACTAAACTAACTGACTTAACCAACTACCCAGTTGGCAAGCCAGGTAACTTAACTCACTGACATCACTAGCTAGCCAGGTAGCTATCTACCTGACTTAACTAGCTAGCTAGCTACATTGCCAGGTGGCTTGCCAGCTCTCTTAACTAGGTGAATTAACCATCTAACCAGCTGGTTAGCCAACTGACTTAACTGGCTCACTACCTAGCTAGCCAGCTGGCTATCCAGCTGACTTAACTAGCTGACTTAACTAACAAATTACCTAGCTAGCCAGCTGACATAAATAGTTAACTAACTAGCTAGCTACCTAGCTAGCCAGCTGACAAGTAGTTAGCTAACTACCTAGTTAACTAGCTAGCAAGCAGACTTAAACAGTTAGCTGCCTGACTAGCTAGCTGACTAAACCAGATGGCTACGTAGTCAGCTTACTCGTTATCTAACATGATAGCTAGTTGACTTAATCATCTGACAACTCGTTAGCTAATGAGCTAGCTAGCTGACTCAATCAGCTGACTTAACTCATTAGTTAGCAAGCTAGCTGGATGACTAATCCAGATGACTTAACTGTTTAGCTAAATAGCTAGCTAGCATTCTCAAACAGCTGACTCAACCCGTTTGCTAACTAACTAGCCTGCTGACTCAACCAGCTGACTTAACACGTTAGTTAACTAACTACCTGACTCAACCTGCTGACTTAACCCGTTAGTTAATTATCCAGCTAGCTCTATTAAGCAGCTAACTAAATTAGAAAACTGACTTAACTAGCTGACTTAGCTAGCTGACTTAACTATTTATCTAGCTTACTTAACTGGCTGACTTAACTAGTTAGCTAGCTTACATAACTACCTGAATTAAATAGTTAGCTAAATACTTATCTGGCTGAATAACTAGCTGAGTTAGCTCGTTAGCTAACTAGTTAGGTGAGGGGGCCCAGCCCCGTGAGGGTTGTGAGATTTCCTGGAGGAGAGACAGATAGGCGAAGGACAAAGATAATATGCTCAGACACCTGCTTGCTGA
>NW_007252708.1:0-787 GCF_000164805.1 Carlito syrichta
ACTAACTAGTCACCTAGTAAAGTCAGCTGCCTAGCAAGTTAAGTCAACTTATTAAATCAGTTGGCTATACAGCTGGTTAGCTAGTTAAAAGCTAATTAAGTCAGGTGAGTAGCCATCTGGCTAGCTAGTTATTTCAGCTAGTTAAGTCAGCTGGCTAGCTAGGAAGCAAGCTACATAAGACAACTAGTTATGTCAGCTAGCTAGCTAGTTATGTCAGCTAGTTAAGTCAGGTGGCTAGCTAGATAGCTTGCTGTGTAACTAGCTAGTTAAGCCAGCTGACTAGCTTGGTAGCTAACTGGTTAAGTCAGTTAATTAAGTCAGCATGCTAGCTAGTTAAGTCATTGAGTTAAGTCAGCTGGTGAGCCAGCTGGCTAGCTGGGTTGCTAGCTAGTTAAGTCAGCTGGCTAACCAGTTATCTAGCTAGTTAAATAACCTATTTAAGTCAAGTCAATAGCCAACTGGTTAGTTAGGTAGCTAAGTAGTTAAGTCTGCTGGCAAGATAGCAGGCTATGTAGGTAGCTAGCTAGGTAAGTCAGCTGGCTATCCAGCTGGCTAGCTAAGTACATAGGCAGTTAGGTCAGCCAGCTTGCTAGCTTGCTAGTTAGGTAGCTAGATACTTAAGTCAACTCTCTATCCTGCTGGCTATCTAGATAAGTCACCTATTTAAGTCAGCTGGCTATCCATTGGCTAGCTAGGTAGATGGCGACTTATGTCAACTGGCTAGACAACTGGTTACTTATTTAAGTCAACGAGCTAAGTCAGCTTGCTAACCAGCTGGCCAGCTATA
>NW_007252708.1:1947-5388 GCF_000164805.1 Carlito syrichta
AGTTAAGTCAGCTAGTTACATCAGCTAGCTTACTAGTTAAGTCAGCTAGAAAGGTCAGCTGGCTAGCTAGGGAGCTAGCTAGGTATCCAGCTAATTATTCCAGCTAGTAAATTCAGCTGGATAGCTAGGTAGCTAGCTTGTCAAGTCTGCTAATTTAGTCTGCTGGCTAGTTAGTTAAGTAAGCTACTTAAGTAAGCTGGCTATCCAGCTGACTAACGAGTTCAGTCACCTAGTTGAGTCAGCCTGCTAACCAGTTGTTGAGCTCATTAATTCTGCTAGTTAATTCAAGTGTCTAGCCATGTGGCTAGCTAGGTAGCTAGATAGTTAAGCCGGCTGGCTAGCCGGATAGCTATCTAGTGAAGTCAGCTAGTTAAGTCAGCTAGATAGCCTGCTGGCTAGCTTAGTGGCTGGCAAAATAAGCTGGCTGGTTAGCAGGCTAGTCATGTAGGTGGCAAGCTAGTTAAGCTGGCTGGGTAGCCATCTGACCAGCAGGGTGCCTGTCTAGTTAAGCCGGCTGGCAATCCAACTGTCCAGCCATCCGGCTGGCTATTTATCCTGACTAGCTATCCTGATGATCAGACTGCTATCTAGCCGTCTAGCCAAGCATAGAGCTAGTTAGTTAAGTCAGCTGAATAGCCAGCTAGCCAGCCAACTAGCTAGTCAGGTAGTTAAGTCAGCTATCTAGCCAGTTAGCTAGTTAAGTAAGCTAGCAAGTCAGTACACTATTTAGCTTCCTAGTTAAGTCAGCTAGCTAGTCATGTTGCTAGTCAGCTAGCTAGTAAAGTCAGCTAGTAAGTCAGCTAGCTATTCAGCTAGGTAGTTGTCAGCCAGCCAGCTAACTACCCAGTTAACAAGCTAATTAAGTCAGCTAGTTAGATAGCTAGATAGTTTGTTTGCTAACTAGTAATGTCAGCTAGATAGCCAGCTAGCTAGTCAGCTAGCTAGTTAAGTCAGCTAGCAAATCAGCTAATTACTTAGCTAACTAGTCAGTTGGCAACTCAGCTCGCTGGTCAGCTATCTAGTGGGATTGCTTCCTTTCATCAGGTCAGCTAACTAGTCAGCTCACTCGCCTGCCAAATGGTCAGCAAACTAGTCAGCTCACTCGCCAGCCAACAGGTCAACTACCTTGTCAACTCACTCGCAGGCCAACATGTCAGCTAACTAGTCAGCTTCCCCACCAGCTGACTAGTAAAATCACCTCACTGGTTGGCTCACTCACTGGTCGACTAGTTAAGGCAGCTCACCCTTCAGCTCATTGGCAGGTCGACTAGTTAATTCGGTTCACTGGTCGGCTCAATCGTTGGTCAATTAGTTAAGTCTTCTGAGCTGTTGGCTCACTCGTAAGCCAACTAAATTCAGTTGACCAGTCAACTCACTCGCCAGCCGATTAGTTAATCAGATGACAGGTCGGCTCACTCGCCGGCTGTCTAGTTAAGTCCCCTGACAATTCAGCTCACTCACCGGCCAACTTGTTTAGCCAGCTCACCTGTCAGCTCACAAGCAGGCAGACTAGTAAAGTCAGCTAATGGGTCAGTCTACTAGCTGGTCAACTAGTTGAGTTAGCTAACCCATCAGTCTACTAGTCGGTCAACTTTTCAGCTTATAAGTTAGCTCAGCTAACTAGTAAGCCTACTTGTTAGGCCAGCTATATAGTTGATTAACAAGTAGGCTTAAATAGTTCAGCAATCCAGAATGCCAACTCGTTAACAAAGCTAACTAGTGGGCCAACTCATCAGTCAAATAATTGACCCAGCTAACCAGTCAGCCGTCTAATCGGCCAAATTGTTAAGCCAGCTAACAAGTCGGCCATGTAGTCAGCCAATATGTTATACCAGCTAACTAGTCGGCAGACTCATCAGACAACAAGTTAAGTCACCTAGCTAACTCGTTAACCAACTAGTTAGATCAGCTAATTTACTCGTTATCACCTAGTTAAAGCAGTTAGCTAACTCATTAACCAACTCGTTAAATCAGCTAGCTATCTCGTTAGCCAACAAGTTAAGTCAACTAACTAAGTCTGCTAGCTAAATAGCTAGCTAGCTAAGTCAGCTAGTTAAATCAGCTGGCTAGCCAGCTGGCTAACAAGTTCAGTCACCTGTTGAGTCTGCAGGCTAGCCAGCTTGCTAGCTGGTTAATTATGCTAGTTAATTCAAGTGGCTATCCATCTTGCTAGCTAGGTAGCTAGCTAGGTAAGTCAGCTTGCTAGACAGCTGGCTAGCTGGTTATATCAGCTAGAAAATTCAGTTGGCTAGCCACCTGGCTAGGAAGGTAGCAAGCTAATTAAGTCAGTTGGCTAGCCGGATGGCCACCTAGCTAAGTCAGCAAAGTAAGTGAGCAGGCTAGGTGGATGGCTAGCTAGGTGGCTAGCTAGTTAAGTCAGCTGACTAGCCTGATGGCTATCTAGTTAAGTCAGCTAGTTAAGTCAGTTAGTTAGCTGGATGGCTAGCTAGGTGGCTGGCAAGTTAAGCCAGCTGGTTAGAAGGCTGGTCAGGTAGGTGATCAACTAGTTAAACCGGCTGGCTAACTGGCTGACCAGCAGGTTGGCTGGCTAGTTAAGTCGGCTAGCTATTCAACTGTCCAGCCAGCAGGCTGGCTATTTAATCCAACTGGCTAGCCAGCTGGCCAGTCCACTAGCTAACTAGCCAGCTGCCTAGCCTGCTTGCCTGCCAGGTAGCTAGCTAGGTAAGCCAACTGGCTAGTCATCTAGCCCACCATGTAGCTAGCTAATTAAGTCAGCTGACTTAACCTCCTCAACTATTTAAGTCAGTTACCCAGCCTGCTAGCTACTTAATTCAGCTAGCTAGTCTGCTGGATAGTCAGCTAGCCAGTTAAGTCAGCCAGCCAGCAAACTAGCCAGCTATCTAGTTAGTTAAGTCACCTGGCTAGACAGCTGGATAGATTTTTTGCTAGCTAGTTATGTCAACAAATAGCCAGCTAGTCAGCTAGCTACTTAACTCAGCTAGCAAATCAACTAGTTACCTAGCTATCTAGTCCGCTAGCAACTCAGCTTGCTGGTCAGCTAATTAGTGGGCTCGCTCACTTTCCATCATGTCAGCTAATTAGTCGGCTCCCTCGTCTGTCAACCAGTCCACAAATTAGTCAGCTCACTCGCCAACCAACAGGTCAACTAACTTGTTTCCTCGCTCATAAACCAACAGAATAGCTAAATAGTCTCCTTGCTCGCCAGCTGACTAGTTAAGTCAGCTCAACAGTTGGCTTGAACTCCAGATGACTAGTTAAGGCAGCTCACCCATCGGTTCACTCATCGGCCAAATATTTCAGTTGGCTCACTGGTCAGCTCACTCACTGACCAACTTGTTAAATCTTCTGACCAGTTGGCTCACTCACCGGCCAACTTGTTAAGTCAGCTTACCAGTTGGCTCACTTGCAGGCTGTCTAGTTAAGTCAGGTGACAAGTCGGATCAATCACCAGCCGACTAG
>NW_007252709.1:0-4422 GCF_000164805.1 Carlito syrichta
AGATGTTCCTATGGGTGTTTTAGCCCATTACGCAGCCCTGCCCCACGTGCTCCTCCTCTGCCCAGCTCCATCTCCCATCTTCTCAAGACAGCTAGGGCACACCCAGCACCATTCATCAGAAGTGGACATCAACCTGAGTGATGGCAGGCTCCCCCCACGAGGGATAGTGGCGAGCTTCCTGGGCATAGTGAGCAGGTGGACCACACTGAGAACTGGCTCAGCGTGAGCTTATGGCTTCCTGAGCACATTGAGGCAGCATGAGAGGATGTTCTAAGATGTGAGACCCACATGGAGCTGGGTTGCAAGTGACCACCAATTCCAAACTACTTTTGGGCCCACGGGGCTCAGGAGGAGAAAATCCCTTACCTTAATTCTCCAGTTCCCAAATATTCCAGCCTTAGTCCAGGGAAGAAAAGTTCTCAAGTCTTTCTGGAGTGCTGAAGGGTTAAGCATTTTCTCAGAGTAAAATCACCTAAATCCTAGGTGGAACAGAATTCTAGAAATACACAAGAAAACAACAGAGACGATTAGTATCAATGCTTTCCTTGAAGAGATTTGGTAATGAGATATTTCATTCATTTAAAAAATAAGTACAGCTGAGTACAGTAGCTCACACCTGTAATCCAAGCACTTTGGGAGGCAGAGGTGAGAGGACTGCCTAAGCCCACAGGTTCAAAACCAACCTAGACAACATAGCATGACCTCATCTCTACAATAAGAAAAAAAAATCAGCCAGGTATGGTGATGCATGCCTGTGGCTCCAGCTACTTGGAAGGCTGAGGCAGAAGGATTGCCTGAGCCCAGCAGGCTGAGGCTGCAGTGACCATGAGTGTGCCACTGTCCTCTAGCCTGGGTGACAGAGTGAGACTCCAACTCAGAAAAAAGACAAGTGATCATGTGTTAGGTGTTTTATACACGTTATGCCACTGACTCCTGTGAGACCGGTTTTGATTTCCTCTCATTTCAGAAGTCACGTGGTGGCCTAGACAGAGCTGAGGGTTGGGTCTCCCTGATTCCCAAGCCCTGTGCATCAATCACTTTCTCCTTCCCTCCTACAGTATTTCTTCTGACTCTTGTTTCTTCTAAGAATTCTAGGTGGAGCCAAATGGGAAACACACCCAACAAGCTCCCTGTGAGAACAGCCTGCCTCTGGATGCCAGCCCAGCCACACATGGTTCAGCCCACATGAGCCTGTGGCTACATGGGGTCCATTTTGTCACAAGTGTCATCTGTGTTCAGCACTGTCATCTCATAGCATGTGATCAGTGGGCTGTTTGTATTATTGAAGGAGTAAAAGATGTAGTCTCCCAAGAAGCTTATCCTAACTGATCATTAAGATCACACAAAGGATGGGGCGTGTGGGATGGAGGTGCAAGGGAAAACCCCCCAGGCTGCCCCAATGCAGAGTCTGACGCTCAGCCTGGTGGGCTTAGACACTGACCTCCTGCCCTTCAAGGGGCAGCGATGCACTAGTGTGACACCTGCAGAAAGTCACCTTATGACATTTACAACAGGGTCGCTTTCCTTTCCAGGCCTCACCCTTCCACCCACCCCAAAATAAACACCTAGCATGATGGCAGCCAAGTTGTGAAGGAGACGCAGCTCGGTCAGCACAGACCCAGAATCCAGGACACTAGAAAATTCTGAAGGGGACACTGCCCTCAATGCTGGGAACAGATGGCAGAATGTCCTTGCCCTGCAGCCGGGAGCAGAGGACAGGTGGCATGGACTCCCTGCAACAAATCCCCTCTCTCTCCTTTGGACAGCTTGGCCACAAGTGGCTTCTGAGGCCTCTGGCTGCCATGTTCTTTCCCCAGGAGTTGGTATAGCAGACACACCTACAATAGCTTTGTCAGCCTCCGAGAGGCTCTGCCTTCTTGTCAGGGCTGATTTCACGCATCCAGTGCCCAGGGCCCGATTCCCAGCAGCACGGGAACTCAGAAAAGTCCCCTCAATGAGTGTTGTGTCAGAAAGACCACCCTTAACACCCTGCGCTCCCCCGTGTGCAGCCTCCCATGCACAGGCTTTTTGACCGGTAAGGCACTTTCTGCCTCACTGTCAAAATGCACTCGCTCCATGACCCAGAAAGCGCAGTAGCTCGGCCTCCCAGTGATGGTGGGCTTTCTCAGACCTCCTGGGCTGGCATCCTACCAGATTCAACTACCCAAAAAGCCTTTCCAGAAACCTGAACAAGTTATTTAAACTCTCTGAACCTCAGTTTTTCATATTAGAGGCTTGTTCTTAGTTTGAAATGAGAAACTCTGCAGAGCTTAGCATTTGATCCTGGACATTATGAGCCCTAAGAAATGATAGCTATTGCCTGCTGGGCATGGTAGCTTACATCTGTAATCCCAGAACTTTGGGAGGCAGAGGTGAGAGGATTGCCTGAGTCCAGGGGTTTGAGAGCAGCCTGGACAACTTGATGAGACCTCGTCTCTACAACAAATCAAAAAATTAGCCAGGTGTGGTGGCACACACGTGTGGTTCCAGCTACTTGGAAGACTAAGGGGAGGGGATCGCCTGAGCCCAGAAGGTCAAGGCTGTGGTGGTCTTGAGCATGCCAGTGCACTCCAGCCTGGGTAACAGAGTGAGTATCCTACTCAAAAAATAAAATTAAAATAGTAATAAGAAAAAAGAAATGACAGTTATTATTAACACTACTTAGATAAACACTCCAGACTAACTTCTTTCTCTGCTCCCAAGAGGCTTTAAAAAAAAAAACAAGAATGTAGCCAGTTGTGGTGGCCCATATCTGTCATCCCAGCACTTTGGGAGGTGGAGGTAGGAAGATTGTTTGAGCCCAGAAGTTTGAGACCATCTTGGGCAACATAATGAGACCTCATCTCTACAGAAAATCATCTAGGCATGGTAACACATGCCTGTAGTCCCAGCTACTCAGGAGGTTGAGGCAGAAGGATCACCTAAGACCAGGAGGTTGAGGTTGCAGTGAGCTTTGATCGTGCCCCTGCATTACAGCCTGGGTGACAGAGTGAGACCCCCAACTCAAAAAAAACAACAGGTTTTCCTGTCTCCCCACAAAGAATCAGTGTCAGGGTCACATGGGGCTGAGGGAGCACACGAAGGCCATGAAACCGAGCTACAGACCACACTTGCTTCAAGACCTCCGGCTCCAAGACTGGCTGTGACCCTCACTCCTCATCTCTAAGGAACAGATTACGCATGCCCTGTCCCCAGGTGTGCCTCCAGGATAAAACCAGATGTGCACCAAACAGGTGCTTCCCAGACCACAGGGCCCCAGGAAACATACATAGGAATCACAGGAGCACCTTGAACCAGCATGGCTGTAGCAGGCCCTTGACTATGGATGGTCCTCAAAACACATTCAATACACACAGTGACCCCAGGAGGTCAGGAGCAGATTCAACCATTGTTCCCATTTCGCAGAAGTAGAAACTGAAGTTCAGAGGGGCTAAGAGGCTTCCTGACTCCCAAGGCAAAGCCAAGACTGGATCCCAGCCTTGTAAGCTGATGCCCCTCCCTCCTCCTTGTAAGGGATGGCAGATGGGTAGGGGAGAGCTAATGACACAAGAGACAGAACATTGACCTCTGCAGAAAAGAACATCTTTCCAAGGCTGCCAAGCTGATGGATGTTTTTAATGTTTCTAACCACACACACAAAGCAAGCCTGCTTCTGGGGTCTCAAGGAAAATGGGGGTCGGCAGGAGGACCATAACCCCATTTTAACCTAAAAAGCACTCCTTCAAGAGTTAGACATATAGGGCCTGAATGTGAGATGTCAGCTGGGCCTTATTTCTGGAAGGTCAGCACTTTGGAAGACCGAAGGGGGAGGGCTACTTTTTTGTTTTTGTTTTTAAGTCAGATTCTCTGTCGCTCAGGCTGGAGTGCAGTGGCACACTCACAGCCACCACAGCCTCAACCTGCTGTGCTCAGGCAATCCTTCTGCCTCAGCCTTTCAAGTAGCTGGAACTGCAGACCCACACCACCAAGCCCAGCTAATTTTTTGTGTGTGTGTGTGTGTGTGTGATTTATTGTAGACAAGGTCTCTCCAAGTTTCCCAGGCTGGTCTCCACCCCCAGGCTCTGGCAATCCCCTTGCCTTGGCCTCCCAAAGTGCCGGGATTACAGGCTGAGTCAGTGCACCCAGCCAAGGGAGGACTACTTGAGACCAGGAGTTGGAGACCAGCTGAAGTCACACAGCAAGACTCAGACTCTATATAAAAATTCAAAAAAATAAAAACAAAAACATAGCTGCCAAAGCAATTTGAGGCTTAAAGTAAACAGGAATGCTTCAAACAGCCACCTTCTTATTTTACTGATGAAAAGAATGATCCTCAAAGCAAAAGACTCACCAAGTGTGGTGGCTCATACCTGTAATACCAGCACTTTGAGAGGTGGAGGCAAGAGGATTGCCTGAGTCCAGGGATTCAAGCCAAACAGGGTC
>NW_007252709.1:5409-6454 GCF_000164805.1 Carlito syrichta
TACAATAAATCAATAAATAAAAATTAGCCGGGCGTGGTAGCGCGCGCCTGTAATTCCAGCTACTTGGAAGGCTGAGGCAGAAGGATCACTGGAGTCCAGCAGGTCGAGGCTGCGGTGGCCGGGAGCGGCCACTGCGCTCCAGTTTGGGCAACAGAGTGAGACCCCAACTCAAAAAAAAAAAAAAGAAAGAAAAAGAAAATTAAATCTGTATGAGGAAACTTTTACTCGAAACTATGGTGAGGTATGATCACGCCACTGCTCTCCAGTCCAGGTGCCAAAGTGAAACCCCAACTCAAAAAAAAAAAAAAAAAAAAAAAAACCATACTGGCAACATAGTTAGACTTCATCTCTACATAAAATAAAAACAGCCGAGTGTGGTGACATGCTGAAGAGGAAGGATTGCTTGAGCCCAGGATATGGAGACCAGACTGGGAAACACAGCGAGACCTTGTCTCTACAAAAGAATAAAAAATAAATTAGCCTGGCGTGGTGATGAGTGAGTGTACTCAAGAGGCGAGGTGGGAGGATCACTTGAGTCCAGGAATTCAAGGCTGTAGTGAGCTGAGATCACACCACTGCACTCTAGCCTGGACTAGAGTAAAACTCTGCCTCCAAATAAATATAAAATTAAATTAAATTAAAAATAAAAGCCTTCTGAACTTCTCACACGAGTCCCCAGTCTCGCAGGGAAGGAAGCTTCCAGCTGGAGGGCAGAGAAAAGGCTCCAGGCATTAATGACAGATAGGCTGGGGCAAACAAGGCCCAGAATTCTCCCAGCCCCACAGGATGCGGTGAGTGGAGCAGCGAGAGAAAATCAGAGAGAGCCATCTAGAAACACAAACAACACTGCAAGGGAAAAGCCCACGCCACACAGGGACTCTTCACTCATGGTGCCTACGAGCCCACGACTGGCAGGAGGAATCGTGTCTCAAAGCTTCTGGAAGGAAAATCCTGCCTTGCTCCTGAGGTCAACCTAGGGGGTCAGGAATTGAGCCTGGTGTCCTGTAGGCCACATGGCTGACTCAGCATTGCATGAGACACAGGG
>NW_007252710.1:0-2019 GCF_000164805.1 Carlito syrichta
TCAAGTTGACACATGAAATTCACCATCACAATTCACCCCTTGTCAACTTGGCACCTATACACATCTTCTTGAACTAAGAGGAGGGACCCCCAAATACCTGGAATTTATTTATAAAATGTGCATGTTTATTTTTGCATGTTTAAAATGCAGTCACTTTTAAAGTACTCTGTTTGATGCAATACGCCTATCAAGATACTATTTCCTGTGTTCTAAACAGTTTTTGAACTTGTGAATTTTGATGACTTAGCGCTTCTACTGTTTTCTCTTTCACCTCATCATTAAAACATTTCCTTTTGAGGATTTTTTCATCTGGGGAAACAAAAAAAAGTCACTCGGAGCAAGATTGGGTGTATAGGGAGGGTGAGGCATGGGGGTCATGTCGTTTTTGGTTAAAAAAAAAATGCCAGGCTCGGTGGCTCAGTCTGTAATCCCAGCACTTTGGGAGGCTGAGGTGAGTGGATTGCCTGAGACCGCGGGTTCGAGACCTGCCTGGGCAACTTGGCGAGACCTCATCTCTACAATAAATTAAAAATTAGCCAGGCGTGGTAGCACGTGCCTGTAGTTCCAGCTACTTGGAAGACTGAGGCGGAAGGATCGCTGGAACCCAGCAGGTCGAGGTTGTGGTGGCCGGAATCAGCCAGTGCACTCCAGTCTGGGCGACAGAGTGAGACTCTAACTCAAAAAACAAACAAACAAAAAAACAATTGAACACTCAGCATGTGTGGGCAGGTGTGTTATCTCAGTGGAAGAATCAGTCACCTCTGACACAACACAGATATTTCTTCCACAAATCATGATACAACCTACTCAAAACTTCCAGATAAAAACCTTGGTTGACCATTTGATCTGGAGTAACAAATTCTGAGTGTACTATAAGGACACTCTGGTCTGACTCTGCTGTCCAAAAGATAATTGCTGTTTTTTTGGGGGGATATACCTCATATATTTGATCTTCAAATGAAGACAATAAGCTGGGCTCAGTGGCTCAACCTGTAATCCCGCACCTTTGGGAGTCTGAGGTGAGTGGATTGCCTGAGCCTGCGGATTCGAGACCCGCCTGGGCAGCGAGACCTCATCTCTTCAGTAAATTTTTTAAAAAAATCAAAAAATCAGCCGGGCATGGTAGCACATGCCTGTAATTCCGGCTACTCAGAAGACTGAGGTGGAAGGATCGCCGGAGCCCAGCAGGCCGAGGCTGCGGTGGCCAGGAGCAGCCACTGCACTCCAGTCTGGGTGACAGAGTGAGACTCCGACTCAAAACAAAACAAAACAAAACAAATGAAGACAATAACAAGGTGAGAATATCTCCTAACATGATACAACTATCAGTCATTCAACTGAAAATGCACTAATTCTTTTCCCAGAAGAGAAAGTAAAGTCCTTGCTGTGGTCTGAATATTCGTGTCTCCTCCAAAATTCATGGTGGAACTCAGACCCCAAAGCAACAGTAGTAAGAGGTAGGATCTTTTAGGAGGTAATTAGGTCATGTGAGCTCCAGCCTAATAAAGGGATTAATGCCTTGTAAAAGGGCTGCAGGGACGAGCTGGTCACTTTTGCCTTTCTGCTCTTCCACTATGTGAAGAGACAGCAAGAAAATCCTACTGATGCCTTGGTCTTGGATTTCTCAGCCTCCAAAAATGAAATGTAATTTTCTGTTCCTTATAAATTACCCAGTCTCAGGTGCCTTGATATAGCAGCACCAATAAACAAAGACAGTTCTTTGTTTATTCTTCTTATATCGTATAACTTAATACTGTGACATAAATAAGAGAGAAAGAAAACAGAGATATTTGGTTAACACACACACACGTGTTCAGAATAAAATGAGGAGGAAATACTCTGACAATATCAGTCCTGGTTTCTGTGACTGGTCACGTAATCATAGCTGCCATTTGGAACTACCTTTGTTTGCTGCTCATTCTGTATTCCCTTTCTCTTCAGCAGGAACTCCAGCTGGTTGTGGTTCTTCACCTTGCAGGGTGATCCAAACCCAATCTTTGTTTCTGAAAGGACTGGGCC
>NW_007252710.1:2589-4797 GCF_000164805.1 Carlito syrichta
TTAATGGGACCAGTCCATTTAGAATTAATACTCTATACCAGAAGAGATATAAAATTAGGCAGAAAAGAAGCAAGCATTTTGCTAGTGGGGTGTGAGGGGTAATGATGAGTGGTGTCACTCTCATTTCCACCTCTTGAGTCCTGGACTATTGTAGAAAGAATAACGTGATGAACACTGATTCCAAGAAGATAAAGCTTTCTGGAGAACCTTGCCCCAGGCCTGTAAGGTATCATCACCCTGCTGGTGCTGTAACAGCCTTCCAAAAGCTACTTCACCATTTTATCAAGCCAGCTGCTTCAGGATGATGTGGCACATGGTAAAACCAGTGCACTTTGGGAGCTTGAGCCCATCCCTGCACCTCTTTGGTTCTGACGTGAGTTCCTTGGTCAGAAGTAATGCTGTGTTGAATACTGTGGATAAGGATTTCTGTAAGTCCATGGATGGTAGTTGAGACAAAAACATTGCATGCAAGGAGGGCAAATCCATATCCAGGGTACAGAGACAAAACACTCTTCCTTTCATGGTGAAAGTTGTCTAATGTGAGCAACTTGCCAGTAAGTGGCTGGCTTATCACCCTAGGAAGTGATGCTGGATTGTGACCAGTGTGGGTCTCTGCTGCTGGAAGCCTGGATGTTCAGTGGTGACCATACCCAGGCTAGTCTTGGTGAAGGGAAATCCATATTGCTAAGCCCATGTGTGACCTCCATCAACTTTGTCCATGAGCCCATCAGGCAATGACAGGGGTGGTTGGAGAAAGAGGCTAACAGGTTTCCACAGAATAGGTTATCCTATCCACTTAATTATTAAAACCCTCTTTGGCATGGGGCACAAATATCTTCACAATTTTTTTTTCCCATTCACGGAGGTCTATCCACATACCTCTTCCTCCAATTTTTTAATCATCAATTTTCAATCATGCTTCTTCCAAGTCAACCATCCAGTCAAACTATTTGGCAATAGCCCATGAATTTCATGCCTGTCTGTTTTCCCTTCCAAGCAAAGTGCACAGCCAGCAGCACTTCCCTAAGTTCTGTCCACTGAAAAGATTTCCTTCACTGCTGCTCTTCAGGGATATACCAGGGAGGGGTTGTAGTGCTGCAACCATCTACTTTCAGACGGTGACTGCATATCATGTAGAACCTGGCATATCTGTGAACTAGGCTTAAGTCTCCACTTGCATTGTCAACAGATCAGAGGGAAATTCCGATAAGGTCACAAGTGGAGACTGAGAAAGAAGGCAGTAAAACAGAAATGGGATTTGTGACATTTGAACCACACTGTGGAATGGAAAGGCTGCCAAGATTTTTTTCTTTTTTTGAGTTGGAGTCTCACTCTTCACCCAGACTGGAGTGCAGTGGCCGGGAGCGGCTCGGCCTGCTGGGCTCTGGCGATCCTTCCGTCTCAGCCTTCCAAGTAACTGGAACTACAGGTGTGCATTACCATGCCCAGGTAATTTTTGATTTATTGTGGAGATGAGGTCTCACCAAGTTGCCCAGGTGGGTATAGAACATGCGGGCACAGGCAATCTACTCTCTTCATCCTCCCAAAGTGCTGGGATTACAGGCTGAGCCACCGAGCCTGGCCGACTATCAAGATTTTGAAAACTAAGTTAGGACATTGGGCTGGAGAGCTGGAAAAAAGGGGAATTATTTTTTGGAGAATGGGCTCCTTTTAGGACAGGCTTTCCTTGCTAGGTAAGTAAGTGTTTCAGGAACCCATTGGCATCAATGCACCAGCTAGTGTTGTTGTAAAGTAGGGTCTGAGCAATTAAATAACAGCCCACCAGCTTAATTTTAACAAAGGAGAAGTTTATTAGTCAAGGCTCTGCCAGCTGGAGACAGCTTGCAGGAAGAGGATTCCAAGCAAGATGGCCCCGAAACCCCACTCAGAGCTCCCTTCAGTAGTCCTAGCTTACATTTTGGTTAGCTAAAGTTAGAGTTGGACATTTTCCAGAGCTCTTATTGCAATATTCTGCTGACATCAGCAAGCTAGTGAGTTTACAGAAGCAGATGTGTAGTGGGTAAAGATACAATTTATCTTGCAATGTTTACAGAGGAGAAACCAAAGAAAAACCTCCAGGAAGGGAGTAATGCCTGTTTCAAGGCTGAAGTCATTTCTTTCATCCTCCCCCCATACAATTCCAGGGGCAGAGGCTGCTTCTTTACCCTTTCACAGTTGGAAGAGGCTATGCTCTGCTTCAGGTAATCA
>NW_007252711.1:0-1339 GCF_000164805.1 Carlito syrichta
CAGTAAAGTTAGATACCCAATTGGCCGAATAGTAGCCAACTTGTAAGCCAACCATTTAACTCAACTAACTAGTCGGCTGACAAGTTAGGCCATCAAACTTAATTAATCGACCTACTAATTGGTTGACTAGTTAGGTCAGCACACCAGCCATCCAAATAGTTAAAAGAGCTGACTAGTGGGACACCTCGTCAGTCAACTATCTAACCCAGTTATCTAGTTTGCAGACTGGTCAGCCAACTTGCTAAGTCAGCTAACAAGTCAGTCGTGTAGTCAGCCAATGTGTTAAAACCGCTAAATATTCTGCTGACCCGTCAACCAAGTTAAGTCACCTAGCTAACTCGTTAAACAACTAGTTAAGCCAGATAATTAACTCGTTTACCAACTAGTTATAACAGGTAGCTAACTAATTAACCAACTTGTTAAGTCGGGTAGCTATCTCATTAGGCTACTTGTTAAGTAAGTTGACTAAGTCAGCTAGCTAACCAGCTAGCTAGCTAAGTCAGCTAGCTAACTCAGCTAGTTCACTAGTTAGCTAAATTTTTAAGTCAGGTACTTAAGTCTGTTAACTAACTAGTTAGCTAATTAGTTAAGTCAGATACTTAGCTAGATAAATTGTTAGCTAAATATTTAATTCAGGTAGTTAAGTCAACTAGCTAACTAGTTAAATCAGCCAGTTAAGTCAGTTACCTAAGTAGTTAATTCAGCTAGCTAAGTCAGCTAGTTAAGTCAGCTTTTAATTTAGTCAGCTGGTTAAGACAGCTAGCTAGCTAGTTAGCAAACAGGTTGAGTCAGCAGGTTGAGTAGGCTAGCTAACTGGTTAAGAGAGCTAGCTAGCGAGTTAAGTAAGCTGAATGAGTCAGCTAGCTAGTTAGTAAGCTAAGGAGTTAAGTCAACTGCTTGAGCCACCTAGGAAGCTCATTAGCTATTGAGGTAAGTCGGATGACTAAGTCAGCTAGATAGCATGTTACATATGAGTAAGCTAACTAATTAGCTAGCTGGTTAAGTCAGCTAGCTAGATAGCTAGGCAGCTAACTATTTAAGTAAGCTTGTTAGCTAGGTAGCTAGCTCATTAGCTAACTGTTTAAATCAGCTGGCTAGTGAGGTAGTGAGCTAGTTACCTAAGTCAGCTGTCTAGCTAGTACCTAGTTAGTTAATTCAGCTAATTAAGTCAGGTGGTTAGTCAGTTGACTAGCTAGGTAGTGAGGTAGTTAAGTCAGTTGTCTAGCCAGTTGGCTAGCTGGTTAATTCAGCTAGTTAAGGGAGCTGGCTAGCTCACTGACAAGGTAGGTAGCCAGCTAGTTAAGTCAGCTAGATAGCTACCTGGCTAGCTAGTGATGTC
>NW_007252711.1:1983-4906 GCF_000164805.1 Carlito syrichta
AAGTCAAGTTAAGTCAGCTGGCTAGCCACGAGGCTAGTTCGTGTTGTTAGCTAGTTATGTCTACTAGCTAGACAGCTTGCTAACTAGTTAAATCAACTAGTTGAGCCTGCTGGCTAATCAACTGGCTAGCTGGTTAAGTCAGCTAATTCATTCTAGTGTCCAGTCAAATGGCTACCTAGGTCTCTCGCTAGTTTAGTCAACTGACTAGCCAGCTGCCTACCTCATTAAGTCAGCTGGCTAGCCACATTGCTAGGTAGGTAACTAGCTAATTAAGTAAGCTGGCTAGCTGGATTGCCACCTAGTTCAATCAGTGAGTTAAGTGAGCTGCCTAGACAGATGGCTTGCTAGGTGGCTAGCTAGTTTAGACAACTGGCTAGTCAGATGGCTATCTACTTAAGTCAGCTAGTTAAGTTATTTTGTTAGCCGGCTGGCTAGCTAGGTGGCTGGCAAGTTAAATCGGCTGGTTAGCAGGCTTGTCAGATAGGTGGCCAGCTAGTTAAGCCGGCTGGCTAGTTGGCTGACCAGGAGGTTGGCTAGTTAGTTAAGCAGGTTGGCTATCCGACTGTCCAGTCAGTAGGCTGCCTAATTTAGTCAGCTGGCTAGCGAACTGGCCAGCCCACTAGCTAGCTAGGGAAGCAGCTAGCCAGCCAGGTAGCAAACTAGTTAAGCCAAATGGCTAGCAGTCTAGCCAAACATGCAGCTACCTACTTAAGTCAGTTGCCTAGCCAGCTATCCAGCCAACTTGCTAGTCAGCTAGTAAAATCAGCTAGCTATCCAGCTAGATAATTAAGTCAGCTAGCAACTCAGCTAGCTATTCAGCTAGCTAGTTAAGTCAGCTAACTATACAGTTTGCTAGTCAGTTAGGTACCTGGTCAACTAGATAGGAAAGTCAGCTAGCCAGCTGACTAGCCAGGTAGCTAGCTAGTTAAGTCAGATAGCTAGACAGCTAGATAGCTTGTTTGCTATATAGTTATGTCAGCTAGATAGCCAGCTAGTTAGACAGCTAGCTGGTTAAGTCAGCTAGCAAGTCAGCTAGTTATTTTGCTTACTAGTGGGCTATCAACTCAGCTATCTGGTCATCTAACTAGTGGGCTCGCTCGCTTTCCATCAGGTCAGCTTACTAGTTGTCTCCCTCGACTGCCAACCAGTCAGCAAACTAGGAGGCTCGCTCACCATCCAACAGGTCAACTAACTTGTCGGCTCACTTACAGGCCAACAGATGAGCTAGCTAGTCGGTTGGCTCACCAGCCGACTTGATAAGTTAGCTCACCAGTTGACTAGTTTGCCACCTGACTAGTTAAGGTTGCTCTTCGGTGCCATCACTTGCCAGTCAACTAGTAAAGATGGCTCACAGGTCTGCTCACTCGCTGGCCTACTAATTAAGTCCTCTGACCAGTCGGCTCACTCCTCAGCTGACTAAAGTCAGCTGACCAGTCAGCTCACTCACCGGCTGAATAGTTAAGTCAGTTGACCAGTCGGTTCACTCACCAGCTGACTAGTTAAGTCAGATGACCTGTTGGCTCACTTGCAGACAATTAGTAAAGTCAGCTCACCTCTTGGCTCACTCAGCTCACTCACCTCTTGGCTCACTGATTAATTCAGCTAGTTAGTTTAGTCAGATAACCAATTGGGCAACTAGTCAGCCAATTTATCACCCAAGTTAGCTCAGCTAACTAGTCGCTGACAAGTTAGGCCTGCTAACTAGTCGGCCTACTAATCAGCCGACTAATTAGTTCAGCACACCAGCCATGCAATTAGATAACAGAGTTGCATTGTGGGCCAACTCATCAGCAAACAAGTAAAGTCACCTAGATAACTTGTTAAACAACTAGTTAAATCAACAAATTAACTCATTTACCAACTAGTTAAAAGTGGTAGCTAACTCAATCAACTCATTAACTTGGCTAGCTATCTCGTTAGCCAACTAGTTAAGTCAGCTAGCTTAGTCAGCTATCTAACCAGCTAGTTAGCTAAGTCAGCTAGCTAAGTCAGCTAGCTCATAGTTAGCTAACTATTTAAGTCAGGTACTTAAGTCTGTTAACTAAGCTAATTAGTTAAGTCAGCTAGTTATTCAACTAGTTATATTGTTAGCTAACTTTAATTCAGGTAGTTAAGAAAACTAACTAGTTAAGTCTTTCTGTTAAATCAGCTACCTAAGTAGTTAAGTCACCTACCTAATTCAGCTAGTTAAGTCAGCTTTCTAATTAAGTCAGCTGGTTAAGACAGCTAGCTAGCTAGTTAGCTAATGGATTAAGTCAGCAGGTTGAGTCAGGTTGTTAGCTAGTTAAATACCTGGTTAACTCAGCTGATTGAGTCAGCTAGCAAACTAGTTAGTAAACAGGTTGAGTCAGCTGGTTGAGTAGGCTAGTGAGCTAGTTAGCTTACGAGTTAAGTCAGCTGGATGAGTCAGCTGGATAGCTAGTTAGCTAGTGAGTTAAGTCAGCTGCTTTAGTCACCTAGAAAGCTCATTAGCTAATGAGTTAAGTCAGATGACTACGTCAGCTAGCTAGCACGTTAGATAACGAGTAAATTGACTATTTAGCTATCATGTTAACTCAGCTAGCTAACTCGGCCGCTAACTATTTACGTTAGCTTCTAAGCTATGTAGCTTGCTAATTAGCTAACTGTTTAAATCAGCTGGCCAGCAAGGTAGCGAGCTAGTTAGCTAAGTATTTGAGTCAGCTGTCTATCTAGTAGCTAGCTAGTTAATTCACCTAATTAAGTCAACTGGCTAGCCAGCTGGCTAGCTAAGTATCGAGGTAGATAAGTCAGTTCGCTAGCCAGCTGGATAGCTGGTTAATTCAGCTAGTTAAGTTAGCTGGCTAGCCAACTGGCAAGGTAGGTAGCTAGCTAGTTAAGTCAGCTAGATAACTACCTGGCTAGCTAGTGATGTATTCGAATTAAGTCAGCTGATTAGCCAACA
>NW_007252711.1:4926-7059 GCF_000164805.1 Carlito syrichta
TAGTTAAGTCAGCTGGCTTGTTTAGATAGCTATGTAACTAGCTAGTTAAGCCAGCAAGCTAAGCCAGCTGGCTAGCTAGGTAGCTAGCTGGTTAAGTCAGCTAGTGAAGTCAGCTTGTTAGCTACTTAATTCAGCGAGCTAAGTCAGCTGGCTAGCAGGTTGCCTCTGTGGATAGCTAGCTAGTTAAGTCAGCTGGCTAGTCAGTTAGCTTGCTAGTTAAGTAACCTAGTTAAGTCTGCTCGCTAGTCAGTTTGTTAGGTCGGTAGCTAGGATGTTAGGTCAGCTGCAAGCCAGCGGGCTATGTACATAGTTAGCTAGTTAACTCAGCTGTCTATCCAGTTTGCTAGCTAGGTAGCTAGGCAGTTAGGTCAGCCTGCTAGCCAGCTGGCTATCTATTTAAGCCACCTAGTTAAGTCACCTCACTAGCCACCTGGTTAGATAGGTAGCTTGGTAGTTAATTCAGCAGGCAAGCCAATAGTATACATCAGTAGCTAGCTAGTTAAGTTAGATGGCTAGCCACCTGGTCAGCTAGAGATATCAGCTAGTTAAATCAGCTGGCTAGTGAACTGGCTAACTAGTTAGGTCCACTAATTGAGTCAATTGGCTAGCCTGCTGGATAGCTGGATAAGTGAGCTAGTTAATTCAGATGGCAAGTCAACTGGCTAGCTAGGTAGCTACATAGTTAATTCACCTGGCTAGTGAGCTGGCTAGATGGTTAACTCAGCTAGTTAAGTAAGTTGGCTAGTCACCTGTCTTGGTAGGTAGCTAGCTAATTAAGTCCACTGGCTATCTGCTGGCTGGCTAGTTAAGTCAATGACTTAAGTGAGCTGGCTAGCTGGCTGGCTAGCCAGGTGGATAGCTAGTTAATCCAGCTGGCTAGCCGGATGGCTATCTAATCAAGTCAGCTAGTTAAGTCAGCTGGTTAGCCAGCTGGCTCTCTAGAAGGCTGGCATGTTGAGACAGCTGGTTAGCTGGTCAGTTAGGTGGCCAAATAACTAATCCAACTCACTAGGCAGTTGAACACCAGGATCGCTGGCTAGTTAAGCCAGTTTTCTATCCCACTGTCCAGCTTAAATAGCCAGCTGGCTAACCTGGTGGCCAGTCCGCTACCTCACTAGCTGGCTGCCTAGCCAGTTATCCATTCAGGTAACTAGCTAGTTAAGACAGCTGGCTAGCCCTCTAGCCAACCAGGTAGCTAGCTAGTGAAGTCAACTGGCTAACCAGGTAGCCAGCCAACTAGCTAGTCAGCTAGCTAAGTTGAATAGCTAGCCAGCTAGCTAGTTAAGTAAGCTAGTAAGTCAGCTACCTGTTTTTCTAGATAGTTGTCAGTTAGGTAGTCAGGTTCCTTTTCAAATAGCTAGTTAAGTCAGCTAGCTAGTCAGCTAACTACTCAGCTAGATAATTAAGTCAGTTTGACAGCTAACTATTCAGTTAGCTAGCTAGTTAAGTAAGCTTTCTAGATAGCTAGATAGTTTGCTACGTATTTATGTCAGCTAGATAGCCAGCTACCTAGTAAGCTAGCTAGTTAACTCAGCTAGTAAACCAGGTAGTTACTTGGCTAACTTGATGGCTAGCAAATCAGCTAGCTGGTCAGATAACTAGTCGGCCCACTCACTTTCCATCAGGTCAGGTAAATATTCGGCTCACTCACCTGCCAACCAGTCAGCAATTAGTCGACTCACTCGCCAGCCAACAGGTCAACTAACTTGTTGACTCGCTCACAGGCCATTGGGTCAGCAACTAGTCAGCTTGCTAGCCAGCTGACTAGTTAAGTCAGCTCACAGGTCGGCTCACTCACTGGCTGAATAGTTAAGGCAGATCACGCATTGTCTCACTCACTGGCTGACTAGTTAAGTTGGCTCATTGGTCGGCTCACTCACCAGACTACTAGTTAAGTCTGACCAGTCAGCTCACTCGCCAGCCGACTAAATACAGCTGACCAGTCATCTCACAATCTGGCCAACTAGTTAAGTCAGCTGACCATTCGACTCACCTACTGCTGACTAGTTAAGTCAACTAGATAGCTACCTGGCTAGCTAGTGATGTCAGCGTGTTCAGTCAGCTGGCTAGCCAATTGGCCAGCTGGTTAAGTCAGCTAATTTAATCAGCTGTCTAGCCAGCTGGCTAGGCAGG
>NW_007252712.1:0-3672 GCF_000164805.1 Carlito syrichta
ACTAGGTCGCCTCTTAACAGATGCTCCAGTGACTGGCCCACATAAGAATTCGCGTCCTGGTGACTGACCTTCCACTGTGATTGGTGCCCCACTGACTCGTTCTCCTGTCTTGTGTGTGTCCCAGTGGTGTTTTCTTCTCTGTGAAGGGGGCCCCAGTAATTGACACTCCTTTGTGATGAGGATACCAGTGACTAATCCTTTTCCTTAATGTGTTTCCCAGTAACTGAGCATCATCTCTGATTACTGCCACAGTTACTGGCCTTCATATATGATGAGTAGCCCAGTAACAGCTACCTCTCTGCTATGAGTGTCACAGTGACTGGGCCTCCTCAATATTGGGTGCCCTATTGACTGAACATCCTCTGTGATTAGTGTCCCACCAATTGAATCTGATAAAAATGTGTGCTTCAAAAACAAGTCCTCCTCTGTGTTGGATGTCTCACTAACTAGGCCTCCTCCATAATTGCTATTTCAGTGACTTGCCCTCTTTTGTGTTCGGATGCCCTTTGACAAGTCCTCCTCTGTTCAGTGTGCCCCAGTTTCAGGGCTTCCTACAAAATGAGCATGCTAGTGATTGTCCTTCCTCTGTGGTTAGTGCTGTGCTACAATGTGTAGCCCTAATCTATGATAGTGTCTCAGTGACTGACCCTCCTCTGTGATGGGTGTCCCAGTGACTTGGTCTCCCTAGTGATGGATGCCCCTGTTTCCTGGCCTCCTCTGTGATGGGTGTCCTAGTAACTGGGCTTCTTCTGTGATGGGTGCCTCAGTAACGTGGTCTCCTTTGTTATGCTTGCCCCAGTGAATGGTTCTCCTCAATAAATGGTAATTTAGTGGCTGAGTCTCTTAAGCGATGGGTGCCCCAGTGATTGAGCATCCTTTGTGACTGGTGCCCCATTGACTGGCTGGTTTATGAGATTGTGGCCTAGTGGCTGTCCCTCTCTCTGTGGTGACTGGCCTTCCTCTGTAATGGGTGCCTCATTGACAGATACTCCTCTTTTTTGTGTGACTTTTCCCCCTGTGATCAATGACCTGTTCACCAGCTGTCTCACTAATGGGTGCCCCAGTGACTGATCTTCCTTTGTGTTGGATGCCTCAGTGACCTGAACTTCTTTGCGATGGGACAGTGACTCACTCACCTTGGGGACAGATGTCCCAGTGACCAGTTTTTGTATGTGATGGTTGTGCCAGTAACTGAATCTTCTCTGTTATGTGTGACCCAGTGACTACACTTTTACTGTGATGGCTGCCACAGTGACAGAACCTCCTCTATAACGGATACCTCAATGACTGGCACTACCCTGTAATAGGAGCCTAACACTCCTTAATGATGGGTGCCCAAGTGACTTACCCTCCTCTGTGATGAGTGTTCCAGTGTTTGGGTCTGCTGTATAATAGGTTCTTCATTGACTGAATCTCCTTGGTTATTGCCGTCCCAGTTACTGGCACTCCTCTAAATTGGGTACTCCTGGCGAATAGCCCTTGTCTGTGATAAATACACTAAAGCCTGAGCCTCCTCTATAATATGTGCCCATGGGAATATCCATTCTCTGTGAGGGGTGCTCCCACAAACGCCCTGTCTCTTGGTGGGTGCACATGTGACACACCCTCCTCTATTATAGGTGTTCCACTGATTGACCCTCCTCTGTGTTGTGTGTCCAATGGCCCTCTGCTGTGATCGGTGTCCTAATGACTGAACCTTTTCAGTAATTGCTGTCCCAATGATTGATTCCCCTCTGTGAGGGATCCCTCAGTGACTCTTCCTCATCTGTGGTTAATGCCTCAATGAGTAATAGTCTCTGTGATCGATCCTGCAGTGACTGGTTCTCCTTTCTAATTGGAGAACCAGTGACTAGCTCTCATTTGAAATGGGTACCCCTATAAATGGCCTCCATGTGATGGGGTGCCCCAGAGACTAGGCATCCAATATGATGCCCAAGTTACTATAATTCCTTTATAATTGTTGCCTCAGGGACTAGACCTCCTCTGTAATGGGTGTCCCATTAACTGGGACTCCTCTATATTGGGTGCCCCATGACTGACTTACCTATCCAGTGGGTGCCCCATGTCTGCCCCTGCTGTGTTATAGGTGTCCCTGTGACTGCCCCTACTCTGTGATGAGTGCCATGCAGCTGGCCCTCCTCTGTGATGAGCACCCCAGTGACTGAGGCATTGAACACAGTGGAGGGATAGTCACTAAGGAATCCATGACAGATGAAGATCATTCACTGGGGGAGAAATCACAGAAGAGGGCTTATGTGATGGTTGTCCTCATTACGATCATTCCTCTGTTATGGAATCCCAGCGACTACACATTCTTTTTAATGGGTGTCATAGTGATTGGCCCTTGTTTGTAGTGGGTGCCCCAGTGACCAGCCTTATTCTGTGATTGCTGCCCAGTGACAACACCTCCTATGTGATGAGTGTTCCTGTGGCTGACCCTGCTCTGTGATGTTTGTCCCAGGGACTGACCTGCCACAATATTTGCCCCAGTGATAGACTTCCCGTGTGATTGTTTCCCAGTGAATGGCCCTCCTCCATAATGTGTGCCCAAGTGAATAGCCCTCCCCTATTATGGGCACCACAGTGAGGGGAATTCCTCTGTGATTGGTGTCACAGTAACAAGCTCTCTTCTGTGATCAGTGTCAGGTGACTAGCCCTCCTCTGTTATTAATGAACTTTTGATTGGCCTTTCTCTGTGATGGGTGCCCCAGTGACTGGCTGTCTTCTGAGATAAACCACTGATTCTCTTGTGTAATGTGTGCCTCAGTGACAAGCTTCTTCTATAATCACACCCCAGTAACTTGGTCACTTACATAATGGGTGACCCAGTGACTAGCCTTTCTCCTTTAGGAAACTCCTGTTATTGAGCCTGATTGGTGAATAGTTCCTTATTGACTTGCCTTTATCAAAAAAAGTTAGTGACTATCTGTCCTCTGTAATGAATGTCTTTGTTACTGGGTCTGCTTCATAATTGGTGATCCAGTGACACACCCTTCTTTGTCATGGGTTTCCCAGTGTCTGGCCCTCCTTATTGATGGGGCCCCATTGACTCTCCCTCCCCTGTGATGGTTGCCTGTTGACTGGCTTTCCTCCATAATGGGTGCCAAGGGACTAGTTCACCTCTGTTATGGGTGTCACAGTGAATAGCTTTATTCTATGTGTCCTGGTGACTGGGCCTCCTACTAATGGGTGTCCTAGTGACTGGCCATTATCTGTGTTGAACCTCAGAGACTGGTTCTCCTCTGCAATGTGTTTCTCACTGACAGGCATTCCTTTGAAATGGGTGTCCCAGTGAGTGGCTCTCCTCTGTGATGGGTGCCCTAGTTCCTGACTCTCCTTCATAATGGTTGTTCTTCCGTTTGGCTCTCCTCTGTCTTGAGTGTCCCCAAAATTGTCCCTCCTCTATGCTAGGTGTCCCAGTGACTGACATTCTTTTTTGATGGGTGCCACAGTGTCTGACCATCATCTATGATAGATTTCTCAGTGACTGGCCCACATTCCTAATAAATGTTGTAGTGACTAACTCTCCTCTGTGATGGGTGCACCAGTTACTGGTTCTCCTCAGTGATGGGTGTCACAGTGATTTGCCCTCCTCTGTAATTTCTGACCCAATGCCTAGTCCTGCTGTCTGATTATTGCCCCAGTTACCGGCCTTCATCTATGATGGATACC
>NW_007252712.1:3692-4490 GCF_000164805.1 Carlito syrichta
CTTGGTCATTTGCATAATGGGTGACTCAGTGACTAGCCTTTCTCCTTTAGGAAACTCCTGTTATTGAGCCTGATTGGTGATTAGTTCCTTATTGACTTGCCTTTATAAAAAAAAAAAGTTAGTGACTATCCCTCCTCTGTAATGAATGTCCTTGTTACTGGGTCTGCTTCATAATTGGTGCTCCAGTGACACACCCTCCTTTGTCATGGGCTTCCCAGTGTCTGGCCCTCCTCATTGATGGGGCCCCATTGACTCTCCCTCCCCTGTGATGGTTGTCTGGTGACTGGCCTTCCTCCATAATGGGTTCCAAGGGACTATTCCACCTCTGTTATGGGTGTCACAGTGAATAGCTTTATTGTATGTGTCCTGGTGACTGGACCGCCTACTAATGGGTGCCCTAGTGACTGGCCATTTTCTGTGTTGAACCTCAGAGACTGGTTCTCCTCTGCAATGTGTTTCTCACTGACTGGCATTCCTTTGAAATGGGTGTTCCAGTGTGTGGCTCTCCTGTGTTATGGGTGTCCTAGTGCCTGACTCTCCTTCATAATGGCTGTTCTTGCGTTTGGCTCTCCTCTGTCTTGAGTGCCCCCAAAATTGTCCCTCCTCTATTGTAGGTGTCCCAGTGACTGACATTCCTTTGTGATGGGTGCCACAGTGTTTGGCCATAATCTATGATAGATTTCTCAGTGACTGGCCTACATTCCTAATAAATGTTGTAGTGACTAACTCTCCTCTGTGATGGGTACACCAGTTACTCGTTCTCCTCAGTGATGGGTGTCACAGTAATTTGCCCTTCTC
>NW_007252713.1:0-823 GCF_000164805.1 Carlito syrichta
TAGGCAGCTGGCTAACCAGCTGACTTAACTAGCTGACATAACTACAGAGCTATCCAGCTATCCAACTGGCTTAAGTAGATATCCACCTAGTTAGCCATCCAGCTAGCCAGCTAACATAACTCAGTGATTTAACTAGCTATCTACAGAGCTAACCAGTTGGCTAGCCACTCGAAATAACTAGCTGACTTAACCTGCTAGCCAACTGGCTAGCTAGCCCACTTAACTAGCTGACTTAAGTAGTTAGCCAGTAGGCTAGCCAACTGACTTAACTAGGTGACATCACTAGTTAGACAGGTGGCTAGACTTAACTAGCTAGATACGTATGGATTCCACTGGCTTGCCAGCTGACTTAACTACCTAGCTTCCTAGCTCACCAGCTGTCTATTGAGCTGAGTTAACTAGGTGACTGAACTAGCTAGTCAGCTGGCAAGCCAGCTTACTTAACTAGCTAGCTACCCAAGCTCGGCAGGTGGCTAGCCAGCTGACTTAACTAGCTAGCAAACTGATTTAACTAGCTGACTTAACTAACTAGCTACCTAGCAAACCAGCTGATTTTACTAGCTGAAATATCTTGCTAGCGTCTAGCTTGTTATATAGCAAGCAAACCGACTGAACTAGCTAACTTAACTGGCTGACTACCTAGCAAGACAGTTGACTTTACTAACTGAAATAATTAGCCAGACAGTTGTCTAGGCATCTGAATTAACTAGCCTTTTGGCTAGCTATCGAGCTGGGTAGCAACTGACTTAACCAGGTGACTTAACTAGCTTGCCAGCTGGTTAGCAAGCTGACTTAAGTAGTTAATAAATGAGCTAGGCACCTG
>NW_007252713.1:1725-2600 GCF_000164805.1 Carlito syrichta
TAGATATCTACCATGCTAGGCAGCTGTTTAGCCAGTTGAATAAAGTAACTAACTTAACTATCTAGCCAGCTGCCTTTTCTAGCTGACTCAACTAGCTAGCTACCTAGCTAACCAGCTGACTGAACTAGCTGACTTAACTATCTAGCTACCTATTGAGAAAGCTGGATGTCAAGATGACATAACTAGCTGGCTTAAACACCTAGCCAGTTGGCAGGCCTGCTGATTATCTAGCTAGCAGGTTGGTTGTCCAGTTAAATTAACTAGCTGTCTTAATCAGCTAGCTAGCTGGCTAGTCAGCTGACTTAACTAGCTAGCTAACTAGCTAGCTTACTGGAAAGTCAACTGAATTAACTAGCTGATTTAAGTAGCTATCCCACTTGCTAGCCAGCTGACTTAACTAGCTTGCTACCTAGCTAGCCATTTGTCTAGCCAGCTAACTTAACTACTTGACTTAACTTGCTAGGCAGCTCACTAGCAAACTGACTCAACTAGATAATTAACTAGTGAGCCAGATGGCTAGCCAGTGACTTAACTAGCTCTCTACCTAGTTATCTAGCTGCAAAGACAGCTGAAATAACTAGCTGACTTATTTAGCTAGTCAACTGGCTAGTCAACTGAGTTAACTATCTCGCTACCTAGTTAGTCTGCTGTCAAGCCACCTGACATAACTAGATGACTTACATAGCTGGCATGATTGTTATTCAGCTGAATTAACTAGTTTGCTATATAGCTAGCCAGCTGGCTAGCCAGTTGACTTAACTAAGTGACTTAACTATCTAGCCATCAGGCTAGACAGCTGACTTAACTATCTAGCTACCTAGCTAGCCAGTTGTCAAGCCAGCTGACTTAACTAGGTAACATAACTTGCTAGCCAG
>NW_007252714.1:0-3903 GCF_000164805.1 Carlito syrichta
CCGTTAGGTATTCAGGTTTCTTGTCAGCTAGCTATTTATGTCAGCTATCTAGTCAACTAACTAATCAGCTAGGTAGTTAAGTCAGCAAGCCAGCTAACTAACCAGTTTTGCTAGCTAGTTAACTCAGCTAGATAGACAGCTAGATAGTTTGTTTGCTAGCTAGTTATGTCAGCCACATAGCCAGCTAGCTGGTCAGCTTTCTAGTTAAGTCAGTTAGCAAATCAGCTAGTTACTAAGCTAACTAGTGGGCTAGAAACTCAGCAAGTCAGTCAGCTAACTAGTTGCCTCTCTCACTTTCCATCAGGTCAGCTAAGTAGTCTGCTCGCTCACCTGCCAACCTGTCAGCAAACTATTGGCTCACTCGCCAGCAAAATGTTTAACTAACACATCGGCTTGCTCGCAGGCCAACAGGACAGCTAACTATTTGGCATCCTCACCAGTCAACTACTTACGTCAGTTCACCAATGGCTCTCATGCTGGCCGACAAGTTAAGGCATCTAACCCATCAGCTCACTCGATGGCCAACTCGTTAATTCAGCTCACCATTCTGCTCACTCACCAGCTGATTATTTAATTCTTCTAACCAGTCGGCTCACTGACCAGTCAACTAAAGTCAGCTTACCGGTCAGCTCACTCACCAGCAAGTTAGTTAAGTCAGCTGACCAGTTGGCTTACTTGCTGGCTGACTACTTAAATCAGTTTACCAGTTGACTCACTCGCTTCCAGACTTGATAAGTAACGTGACTAGTCAGCACTCTCACCCACTGACTAGTTAATTCAGGTCACATGTTGGCTCATGTGCAGGCTGACAAATTAAGTCAGGTAATCAGTCCAACAAGCCGTCCAAGTAGTAAAGTGAGATAAACAGTTATCCGACTAGTCAACCAAGTTGTCTGCTGAGAAGTTAACAAAGCTAACTTGTCAGCTGACTAGTTAGATCAGATAACATGTGGCCAACTAGTCGGCCAACTAGTTAGGTCAGCAAACGAGCAGACAGCTAGTTAACATTGCTAACTAGTGGGCCAACTCGTCAGTCATCTTGTTAACACAGCTAACTAGACGGTCGACTAGTCAAGCCAGTTAAAATGTCGGGCGAGTAGGCAGCCAACGTGTTAAACAATCTAAGTAGTTGGCCAATACGTCAGCCCACAATTTAATTCAGCAAACGAGCAGGCAACTAGTTAACATTGATAATTAGTAGGCCAACTCATCGGTCATCTTGTTAACACAGTTAACTAGGCGACCGACTAGTTGGCCGACTTGTCAAGCCAGCTACAAGTCGGGAAAGTAGGCAGCCAATGTGTAAACAATCTAAGTAGTCAGCCGACTCGTCAGCCCACAAGTTAATTCACCTAGCTAACTCATTAGCCAACTAGTTAAGTCAGCTAGTTAACTCGTTTAATAACGAGTTATAACAGTTGGCTAGCTCATTAACCAACTCGTTAAGTCAGCTAGCTATCTCGTTAGCCAACTAGTTAAGTCAGCTAGCTAACCAGCTAGCTAGGTAAGTAAGCAAGCTAAGTCAGCTAGCTCACTAGTTAGCTAACTATTTAAGTCACCTACTTAAGTCTGCTACCTAACTAGTTAGATAATTATTAAAGCAGCTAGTTATTCAGCTAGCTAAATAGTTAACTATTTAACTCAGGTAGTTGTCAGCTAAGTCAGCCAGTTAAATCAGCTAGCTAAGTAAAGTCAGATAGCTAAGTCATCTAATTAAGTCAACTTTCTAATTTAGTCAGATGGTTAAGACATTTAGCTAGCTAGTTAGCTAAAGGGGTTAAGTTAACAGGTTGAGCGAGGTAGTTAGGTAGTTAACGGGTTAAGCCAGCTGGCTGAGTCAGCTAGCTGGCTAGTTAGCAAACAGGTTGTGTCAACTTGTTGAGTAGGCAAGCTAGATAGTAGGCAAAAGGGTTGTGTCAGCTAGTTGAGTAGGCAAGTTAACTAGTTAGCTAAGAAGATAAGTCCACTGGGTGAGTCAGCTAGCTAGCTCTTTAGTAAACGCGTTAAGTCAGATGATTAAGTCAGGCAGCTAGCATGTTAGATAACGAGTAAGTTTACTAGTTAGCAAGCTGGTTAAGTCATCAAGCTAGCTAGGCTGCTAACAATTTAAGTCAGCTTGTTAGCTAGGAAGCTAGCTGGTTAGATAACTATTTAAGACAGCTGGCAGTTATATAGCTAGCTAGTTAGCTAATTATATAAGTCAGCTGTCCAACTGGATAGCTAGCTAGTTAACTCAGCTAGTTAAGTCAGCTGTCTAGCCAGAAGGCTAGATAGGTAGCGAGCTAGTTAAGTCAGTTGGCTAGTGAGCTGGCAAGCTGGTTAATTCAGCTAGTTAATACAGCTGGCTTGCCAACTGGCAATGTATGTAGCTAGCTAGTTAAGTCATCTAGATAGCTATCAGGATAGCTAGTGAAGTCAGCGTGTTGTCAACTGGCTAGCCAACTGGCTAGCTGGCTAAGTCAGCTAATTTAGTCAGCTGTCTAGCCAGCTGGCTAGGCAGGTAGCTAGCTAGATATGTCAGCTTGCTAGCCAGCAGGTTAGCTATTCAAGTCAGATAGTTAAGTCAGCTGGCTATCCTGCAGGCTATGTTGGTATCTAGCTAGTTAAGTGAGCTGGTTAGCCAGCTTGGTGTCTTAATTCAGCAGGGTAGGTCAGTAGGCTAACCAGCTGTCTAGATATGTAGCCAGCTAATTAAGTCACCTGGCCAGCCAGCTGACTAGCTGGCTAAGCCAGTTAGTTAAGTCAGTTGGCAAGCTGCTACCTAGCTAGTTAAGTCACCTCGTTGTCTGTTGGCTATCCAGCTGGTTGGCTAGTTATTTCTGATAGTTAAGTCAGCTGGTTACCTAGGAATCTAGCAATATATGTCAGCTAGTTATGGCAGCGAGTTAGCTCGTTAAGTCAGCTAGTTAAGCCAGCTGTATCTAGGTGGTTAATTCAGCTAGTTAAATTAGCTTGCTAGCTAGTTAAATCACCTAGTTAAGTCAGCTAGTTAGACAGGTGGCTAGCTGGGTAGCTGGATAGATATGTCAGCAGTCTATACCACTGGCTAGCTAGCTTATTCACATAGTTAAGTCGGTTGGCTATCCAACTTGATAGCAGAATAGGTTGTTAATTAACTCAGCTGGCTAGCCACCTGACTAGAAAGTCAAGTCAGCTAGTTAATTCAGCTGGCTTCCCAGCTTGCTAGTTAGGTATCCAGCTAGTTAAGTCAGCTGGCTAGCCAGTTGGCTAACAGGTTAAGTCAGCTAGTTAATTCAGCTGGCCAACTAGCATTCTAGCTACATTAGTCAGCTAGTTAATTCAGATGACTAGCCAGCTGGCTCGCAGGATAAGTAAGCTAGTTAAGTCAGCTGCCCAGTTACCTGGGTAACTAGGTAGTTAGCTAGTTAATACAGGTAGTTAAGTCATCCGGCTAGCTAGGTAGCTAGCTAATTAAGTCATTTAGATAAGTCAACTGTCTAGCCAGCTGCAAAGCAGCGTAGCTAGCTTGTGAACTCAGCTGACTATCCAGCTGTCTAGCTAGTTAATTCACGAAATTAAGTCAGCTCGCTGGCCAGCATGTTAGCTAGGTAGTTAGGTAGTTAACTCAGCTTACAATCAGGTAGGATATGTAGGTAGGTAGCTAGTTATGTGAGCTGGCTAGCCATGAGGCTATCTTGTTATGTCACCTATTTAAGTCACCTGGTTATCCAGCTGTCTAAGTAGGTAGCTAAGTAGTTAAGTTTGTTGGCTAGCCAGCTGGCTACTTCATTAAGTCAGCTAGTTAAGTCAGCTTGCTAGGCTGCTGGCTAGCTAGGTAGCTAGGCAATTAAGTCAGCTGGCTAGCCAGTTGGCAAGCTAGTTAAGTCAGGTAGTTTAGTCAGCTGGCTAACCAGCTGGCTAGCTAGTTAAGTCAGCTCATTA
>NW_007252714.1:4797-6596 GCF_000164805.1 Carlito syrichta
CTCGTTAATTCAGCTGGATAGCCAGCTGGATAGCTATGTAGCAAGCTATTTAATTCAACTGGCTAGAAAGCAGATCAGCTAGTTAAGAGAGCTAGTTAAATCAGCTGGGTAGCCAGCTGACTAGTTAGTAGTGACCTAGTTAAGTCAGTTGGCTGGCCAGATGGCTAGCTAATTAAGTCAGCTTTTTATGTCAGCTGGATATCCAGGGGGCTAGAGAGGTAGAAAGCTACTTTAGTCTGCTGGCTAGCCAGCTGGATAACAAGTTAAGTCAGCTAGTTTAGGCACCTGGCTGGCCAACAGCCTAGCTCGTTTATCAAGTAGTTAATTCAGCCTGCTTATCAGCTTCCTAGATAGTTTAGACACCTCATTAAGTCAGATGGGTAGCCTGCTCGCTTGCTAGTCAAAAAGCTAGTCAATTCAGTTCGCTAGACAGCTCTTTGGCTAGATATTTCAGCTAGTAAAGTCAGCTGGCTGTCTAGGTAGCTAGGTAAGTCAGCTATTTATGTCAGCTGGTTAGCTGGTTAAGTCAGCTATTTAAGTCAGCTAGATAGATAGATAGATAGATAGGTAGCTAGCTAGTTATTTCAGATTGTTATGTCAGCTGGCTATTTAGGAAATTAGCTAGTTAAGTCAGCTAGTTAAGTGAGCTGGTTAGTTAGTTAATCAGCTTGTTAAGTCAGCTGACTAGCCAGAAGCCTAGCTGGGTAGCTATCCAGTTAAGTCAGCTGGCTAGCCAGCTGGTTAGATAGGTAGCTAGGTTGCTAAGTCAGCTGCAAAGCCAGCGGGATATATAGGTAGCTAGCTATTTAAGTCAGCTGGCTTGCCACCAGGCTAGCTAAAGTTGTCAGCTAGTTATGTAAGCTGGCTAGCCAGCTGGCTATCTAGTTAAATCCGGTATTTGAGTCAGCTGCCTAGCCAGCTGATAGCTGGTTAAGTCAGCTAGTTAATTCAAGTTGCTAGCCAACTGGGTAGCTATGTAGCTACATAGTTAACTTAGATGTCTAGCCAGCTGGCTACTTGATTAAGTCAGCTAGTTAAGTCAACTGGCTAGCCACCTTTTGAGGTAGGTAGCTAGCTAATTAAGTCAGCTGGCTTGCCAGCTGGCTAGCTAGTTAAGTCAGCGTGTTAAGTGACCTGGTTAACCAGCTGGCTAGCTAGGTGGCTAGCTAGTTAAGCCAGCTGTCTTGTTGGATGGCTATCTACATGAGTCAGCTAGTTAAGTTAGCTGGTAAGCCGACTGGTTAGCTGGGTCGCTGGCAAGTCAAGCCGGCTGGTTTGTAGGCTGGTCATGTAGGTGTCCAGCTAGTTCAACAGGCTGGCTTGATGGCTGATGAGCAGGGTGGCTGGCTAGTTAAGGCAGCTGGCTATCTGACTGTCCATTCAGCTGCCTGGCTATTTAAGCTAGCTGGCTAGCCTGCTGGCCAGCCCACTAGCTAGATAGACTGCTGCCTAGCCAGCTACACAGCCAGGTAGCTAGCTAGGTAAGCCAGTTGGCTAGCAATCTAACCAACATGGTATCTAGCTAGTTATGTCAGCTGGCTAGCCAGCTAATCAGCCAACCAGCTAGTCAGCTAGTACACCCAGTTAGCTAGCCAGTTAGCTAGTTATGTCAGCTAGCAAGTCAGCTAACTATTCATCTAGGTAGTTAAGTCAGCTAGCTAGTCAGGTCCTACTCAACTAGCCAGTTCATTCAGCTAGCTAGTCAGCTAGATTGTCAGCTAGACAGTTAAGTCAGCAAGTCAGTTAACTAGCCCAGTTAGCTAGCTAGTTTAGTCAGCTAGCTAGACAGCTAGATAGCT
>NW_007252714.1:7603-8528 GCF_000164805.1 Carlito syrichta
AGCTAACTCATCAGGAGACTCGTCAGCCAACAAGGTAATTAACCTAGCTCAGTCAACTAGATCACTAGTTAGCTAAATATTTAAGTCAGCTACTTAAGTCTGCTACCTAACAACTTAGGTAATTAGATAATTCAGCTAGTTATTCAGCTAGTTCAATAGTTAGCTAACTATTTAATTCAGGTCGCTAAGTGACCTAACTAGTTAAGTCAGGATGTTGTCAGCTAGCTAAGTAAAGTCAGCTAGCTAAGTCAGCTAGTTGTCAGTTTTCTATTTTAGTCAGTTGGTTAAGATAGCTAGCTAGCTAGTGGGCTAATGGGTTAAGTCAGCAGGTGGAGTCAGGTAGTTAGCTAGGTAACTAATGGGTTAAATCAGCTGGTTGAGTCAGCTAGCTAGCTAGTTAACAAACAGGTTGGGTCAGGTAGTTGAGTAAACTAACTAGCTAGTTAGATAACAAGTTAAGTCAGCTGGATGAGTCAGCTAGCTAGCTAGTTAGCTAACGAGATAAGTCAGCTGGTTTTGTCAGCTAGGTATCTTGTTAGCTAACAAGTTAAGTCAGATAATTAAGTCACCTAGGTAGCACGTTAGATAATGAGTAAGCTGAATAGTTAGCTAGTTTGGTAATTCAGCTAGCTAGGCAGCTAACTATTTAAGGCAGCTTGCTAGCTGGTAGCTAGCTAGTTAGCTAAGTATTTAAGTCAGCTGGGAAGTTATGCAGCTAGCTAGTTAGCTTACTATTCAAGTCGGCTGTCTAGCTAGGTAGCTAGCTGGTTAAGTCAGCTAGTTAAGTCAGCTGGCTGGGCAGCTGGCTTGCTAGTTAGTGAGCTAGTTTAGTCAGTTGGTTAGCCAGCTAGATACTGGTTAATTCAGCTAATTAAGAGAACTGTTTAGCCAAGTGGCAAGGTAGGTACCTAGCTAGTTAAGTCAG
>NW_007252715.1:0-1277 GCF_000164805.1 Carlito syrichta
ACTCATCCCTGCATAATTGTCACGTTGGTCCCTCAGCTCTCTTTATACTCCATGAATGACCTCCAGACACTTTTAACCCCCAGGCAGTCACACAAAAGGGCCGTTTTCCTCCCAGTTATGGTTGGATTGTCCCTCGCATCGCTTTCATCTCCCTCGACCTGGTGGGAGGAGCTCTCGGCTACTCACTATGGGGCAGTAGAAGACCTACAAAACAAAATCCAAATGGCGCTAGACACCACCTCAGAATCCATTGGGTCACTACAAAGACAAATAACTAGCTTAGCACAGGTAACCCTCCAAAACCGCAGAGCCCTAGACCTCCTAACAGCTGAAAAAGGAGGCACCTGCCTCTTCCTCCAGGAAGAATGCTGCTATTATGTCAATGAATCAGGGCTCATTGAACAAAATATCAGCAAACTCAATGACCTCTCCTCACAGCTTCAATGAACAAAGCCCTCTCAAATTAACAGTTGGTTTCCAAACTCCCTCCTCACGTGGCTTCTTCCTATCATTACTCCAATCGTTCTCCTTCTCGGCTTGTGCTCCTTTCTCCCTTGCATTGTAAAATTTCTTCAATCTCAATTCCAAAAAATTTCAAATCAAACCATTAACCAGTTTCTTTTACAGAGTTACAACCTCCTACCCACCAAGGACTCAGGCCTCAACAACCCATGCCCTACTGCCTCCTAAACCTTCTCGCCCCATTTTTCATTACAGATATGGCTTTCAGGCCTTATTGTCGGTGACCAGCACTGACCAAGGGTGGGTTAGGACCCGCACCAGAGAATCTGGACAGCGAGAAGACCACTCGGAGGCAGTTCTTCTGGGAACAGTCTGATCAGGACTGGAGCCGATTTTATTCAAACCTTTTCCAACTTATATACCATTTTCTATACCCTCCAGCAATGTGATAATCACTCACTGGGGGCATATAAGTTTCGTGCTTTACAAACTATGCATCACAAGACCACCACGAGATCTGTAATTTCCAAGCAAACAATTTGAATTCCATGATGCCTGCCGTGCTTACATTAAGGTCACAGGTGCACAATTTCAATACAAATCGTTCAAAGTGTTTTCCATAATGTTCAATGAATCATTCATATTATACTCTTTGCTCTATACCCTGATTAATACAAAAAACTTTCCTGAGTTAACTCTAGGTTCAATCCAAGTTCACTGATTCCCAATATTTTTAACAATTTATATTATCAACTTAACACTATACTATAATCTATAGTTTACTTAATGACTTTACTGTCAGTTATACTATTATC
>NW_007252715.1:1584-22363 GCF_000164805.1 Carlito syrichta
CGAACAAGAGCTGACTACCCAGTCTACCAGGAAATAGAAGTTAAAAAATATCTAGAAAGAAATAAAACTTAGAAAGACAGAGAGAAATAATTCTGCTATGCACTTTCCATCAGGTGTATTGAGATTTACTTATAAGTTTTACTGCCATGTATGCACACTGGTCACTAATCACATGCCAATATTATAGGTATAACTGATATCCTATGTCAGAGGCGATCTTCCAGATGGGCCTTTACAGGCCTCAGCCATGTAGCTATAGATGTTGGCTCCCAACACCTTATTACCTCCAACTCAGGTTTTCAGCATTCCTTGACCATCTTCTTCATGACAAATGGCCCCTCCCTTTCCCGTGTCCACTCGTCGACTGGCCAGACCAACTTGCATTCTTCTACCTCCAGGGCACCTTCCAAGACTTCCACCCCAGCGAAAGTTTTTCTTTTGGCGCCTTCTTACGGGGCCTCATGTGGCTGGTTCTTTCACCCGCCTCACCCAACAATGCCCTCCGCCAGCAGGAAGTAGCCAGACCAATCAACTCCCGCCCCTTTATCCCTTAACCAAAGAGGTGGGAATGAAAGTCCCCAGCTAGCCATGACAAGGAACCCGCCCCCTCCAAAATCTAAGTCTAGGAGTGGCCCCCACCTAAAATGGCGCTCCCGCCTAAGAAGGCGCCTGGACAAACTAACATGGAGGCTCGGACAAGGCTTTCCAGGTTCTTCTTCCACAACAAAGTCCACCGTTCCCGTGCCCGCGAAAGCCCCTGCCAATCCCAAAAATACCTCACCTGCCGACCAATAGGTAACCGACAGGTCGCTTTAAATTTCTATAAAAACTGCCACACCCCTGCCTCCATGCTGCAATCTGATTCTCAGGTTCTGTAACCGCCATGCTCATCCCCATTAAATCTCTTGGCCTTAAAGGGTGTTGAGTCTCACTGCACGCCACCATCTTTCACCCGGCACATGCTTTCTTAATCTTTTGAGGTTGGAGATACCTGGCTTTCTTTTGGGCTCTCAGACAAACCTTATGACATCCTGCCTCAGTCTTGACTGCAGTTTTTCCCATCGCCTGAAATTCTCTTCTCACCACTACCTGCTTTCTTAGTTATAGCTAATGTTCTTTCAGCTCTGAGGGTATTGCTACTTTCCCAAAGGAACCTCACAGCATCATGCATCTGTCTTCCTAACACTGAAAAAGTTGTAATATTGCATTTTTGTTAGTTTTTATTGATGGTAGACTCTTCCATTAGAGAGCAGACAACCACAAAAAAGACAATTTTATTTCTGATTTTACTCACTATTTTTTAAAGACCCAACATTGGAAAGTGCATAAATCTTTAAGCATTCAATGAACAATTGCTGAGTGGGTGATTGAGAAATCACTACTACTAATTGAGTATTCACTATGTGCTAGGCATCGTACTAACTCTTTTTTGGCTTTCTATTGCCCTCAGGATGAAATGCAAATGCCTTAATATAAGAACAAGTGTTATGACTTTATGACCGAGTAAGCAAGAAGTCACATCAGCAAGCTGATTTTAATTAATTAGAGTCTTTTATTAATGTGCGGGTCAAGAGCAGACAAACACCAGGAAAACTCTTGACAAACTAGTGCAGTTTGTGACAAGTTTTTATAGGTAAAATTTGCAGTGTTGGCTGCATAGCAACTTAGTGACCATAGCAACCATTACAAACAACTTGGCAATCAAAATGGGAACTTTTGATTGTTAGGGAGTTTTGATTAATTTCATGTCCTAAGTATAGCTGGTGCCAGGAAAGTCCCTGGAGTTCTGCCAACAAGATAGAGTTTAAGATAGTTACATAGAGACAAGGTAGAAGAATCATTACACAATAAAGTTACCTTAGTTAGGTCACTAACAAAATATAAGAACAAAATATGAAAATGTAACAATGGGGTTTTGCAAAGTGTAACATTTGATTTCAGTTAACAAAGTATACAATTACATGGAACCTATGGCTAAGGAGTTTTGTAACAGCAGGAAATGGTCAGCATGACCAGCCCAAAGGGGACAAAGCTGGGCTTCCATGGTCATGGAAGCGTTACTGTAATCACATATAGGCATTGAGGAGTGATTCTTAGGTCAGGCAGGCAACTAAGATGGAAGTTTTAAACAAAGTGTAGTAAGCTGGTTGATACTATTATTTTGCTAGCAATTTGATTTTATTAACTGATTTAGCTCATTTCACAAGGCCCTCACAAACTGGCCCTTTCCCAAAATTCCAACCTCATCTCTTCATGCTTCTTAACTTTATTTTCTTTAATTGTCAGTCACTTTTCTCCAGGCATGCTGAAGTTCTGGCAGTTCCCAAACTTTCAAGGGGAGACCCTCCAAAAACCAGAGTTTATTTAATAAAAATTGTGTATTTATTCTTACATGTTTAAACTTCATTCACCTTAAAAGTACTCTCTGTTTGATGCAATACACCTATTAAGGCACTTTTTCCACTGCTCAGAATGGTCTTTGAACTTGTCAGTTTTGATGCCTTTTAGTGTTTCTGCCATTTTTTGTTTCACCTCTCCAGCATCCACTAAATATTTCCCTTTGAGGACTTTTTTCAACTGGAGAAGCAAAAAAAAAAAAAAATTTGTTTGGGGTGAGATCAGGTGAATAGAGAAGGTGGGGCATGGAGGTCTTGCTGTTTTTGGTCAAAAACTGCTGAATACTTAGCACCATGTGGGTAGGTGTGTTGTCATAGTGGAAGAACCAGTCACCTATTTGCCACAACTTGGGATGTTTCTTCAGCAGATTGTGATGCATCCTTCTCAAAATTTTCAGATAAACACTTTGGTTGACAGTTTGATCTGGAGGAACAAATTCTGAGCATACTACAAGGGTCCTGCTCGCCAAAAAATAACTCCATGTATTTGTTTTTTGTGGGGTTTTTTTTTTTTGGTGCTCCCTCGTATTTTTTTCTCTTGGTCTTTGTACACATTTCTGCCTATAAATGCTTCTCATTGCTCTTTGGCTAAATTTTACAAAATTATGGAATCTAGTTCTAAATTTCACTTTTCATAACAGGCTTCTTTGAACTATGAGGCAGGATTTTTTTGCCCCTTCTGAGAAACCCCAGAGTACCCTATTCTTACACTTTTAGTAGTAATTTTTTTTCTGCATTGAATTTGAAGATTTACTGATTTCTTGATACCTGAATGGGAAACTTCCTTAGCATGGGGTTTCTGTCATCTATTTCTCTATTATCAGTGCGTAGCATAGTGCCTGGTATGCAGTTGTCCCCGAGGAAACACTTTTGAGTGACTGAGGCTCCCTTGTGGCCTCCAGAAGGCTAAAGCTTACTGCAAGACAACCTGTAGGTCGATGCAGAAAGTCTCTGGAGGCTGCAGGGATCTGTGAAAAATAGCCTCCACAGGGCCAGAAATCTATAGATGCCTATTCAATGTGAATAGCTCAGGTACTTCCACTAAGTCCTTCCCCACTGGAATGGACTCTTTAGATTGAAAGGGCTTCCTCACCAGCAGGATTCCTTGATAGGATTAACTGACCTGGGTCCCTTAACCTGGTAGTTTTTCAGAGAATCCTAATGTCCTTTCTCTGGTACAGATCAGAAGCATGCTCAAAATGGGTTCTGTATCTGCCTCCTCTTTTCATTTTGCATTCCTGAACTCAAACACACATGCCATTCATTGCCTAGTTCTTGTGGGGTTTTGCTTTCAATTAACTATATACTCTTTTAGCCAAGACTGATAACCAGAGTTATCAAACCCAAAGTTCATGGTGTTAACTATCATTCAAAGTAGAGTAATCAGCATGAAACTTTTCTATGCTAGTGAGTTTTGCCTAGATGTATATATGTACTTTAAGAACTATATTAAGAGCTCAGAAATTCCAAAGACGTTTATTATCCTAAAAGGGATAACTTTTGAATGGTGGAATTTGGGTGCCATGTCAGAGTTTTGAGGAATGCTTCAGACTGAAGTGTCCCTGAAGTCATTTCAAGGACCATCCCTGCCGGGAAACCTCTTTCTAGCTATGGCAAAAGATGTCCTGCTCAGTGTCATCCCTATTAAAAAGGGCTCTTTACCCCGCCATGGGGAATATTATTAGCTGAGCACTTATAGCCATTAGCTCTATCAGCATCTACCTGAGCTCTAGCTGTGGTCATGCAATTCTTTGTATGGATTCTGGCCAAAGGCTGATCAAGGCAGTAGTACAAAGGTCTAGCAATTTCAGCCCATTTGGGAACTTCTCTAATGGAAAGTTTCTGTTCTAGAGCTTCCTGTTGGACTGGCAACAGGAAGGAACTCATTAGATTGGGGTCCTGATATGTAAGTCTCCCTGTTAAATCTCATTTCCTCCCTTTTCCTTCCACTGATATTACTTTTCAATAAATCTTTGCATTCTTTACCCCATCTTAGTGTTTGCTTCCTTGAGAACTCATCCAGCAACTCAGGCTGAAGGGTGTATGAAGTGTACAGAGTAGGTATTTGGGTGGCATGATGGGTTAGAAGACAGGGGTGGAAAGGGATGGCTACAATCATTGCTTCTCTGACTTTGGATATTGACAGCCAAAATTGGAGGTTCTCTATTAGAGAAAGGAACTATGTGGGCAGAGACTTGGAGCTGTCACCAGTTTGATATATTCCAGGTGTGTTGTGTTTGACACAACTCCAGGGCAGTTATGGAGAGAGTTGAGTCCAGAAATGTAGTTTGAGGTCAGCTTTGAACATACTAAGGAGTGTGGGTTTTATTTTGCAAGGAGTGACTGCATTGGAAACAAGGTCATGCTTAATGTACTTTGTGGGACTATCCGGTTTTGGCTCACATTGGGATTTGTGCACTACATCTATCTAAGCAAAAGTTAATTAAGAAGCAGGTGCTTTGTATTTAAATTCATCTTGGAAATTTGCTTTTAAATATAAGATTAAGTCAGGATTGAAGAGGAAACACATTTCAGGCTTCAGAGTCAGCTGAATCAGTGTCTTCTGGTCCTTCTATACCTATCAGTTTCCTCCCCTGTCCTAAAACCACAAGTTTCTTAAGGATGGCACAGGGGCAGCACTACACCAAAAGCATTCTTCATTCTAGGGGAGGCAATGCCCTGGGTCCCTTCTACTTCCTCACCTGAGGGATGTAGCTAAATATACATCCAGAAGAGGACTTGCAGTTAGAGTTACCAGATTTAGCAAAAATAAAATACACAGAATATATTTATATACTCATATATATGACATTGCTAAAAAGTTATCCATTGCTTATCTGAAGCAAATTTGAATGGACACCTGGTATTTTATTTGGCAACCCTACTTAAACCTTCGTACCTTTTGCTTTTACTTTGAAGGCCAATAGCTAGTTTTAAAGGAAATAAGGCCCCTTTCTAACTTATGGATAGTCCCTGATTGATTTCCAAAGTCAGAGCTGCTACCCTATGCTTCCTAGTCCCTCATCTCAAAACGATTCCACCAGAAATCTCTCTCCTAGCCTGCTACAGCACCTGTACCTCCCTCAGAGCAGAATTAGGGCAAATGGGCTGAACTTCTTAAACCTGTGCTTAGCCTGAACTTGGCCACTTCCTCTCTGAGTGATCTTGGACAAGTGAGGAAACCCATTAACTTTGAATTTCTTCATCAAAATACAACCGTGGAGTGTAATACTTATGTGTTGCTAAGAGGACTGAATGTAATCATCTCTACAGCCTGGGCTGTTGGTGGTACTCATGTCATGTGAGCTGCTGCCCCAGTTATCATTCTTACTTATCTTTCTGAGAACAAGAACAAGCTTAGTGCCTATACGTCTAATGAACTGATGAATGTGTGCCCTTATGAGGGGTTTCTGGACCTCACTGAGGAAAATGAGTTGGGTGCAGTGCAGGATAGCATATGAGCCCAACAAGCCAGATAGAAAGTCAGGCTCAAGGGGCAGGTATAAGCCCAAGGGCTGGACATAGGTCAAGAGGAAGTAGGACAAGAAGAGAAATGACCAAATACCCACTGAAGGGTCTGGGAAGAAGAATTGATATGGAAACAAGCTCTGGAAGTAGTGGTGGCAATGGCCAAAAAGAGGCCATGGCAGTTGTAACCTCAAAAAGAGCTCTGCCATATTCTTTCCAGTCAGTTCAAGTAGAACAGATAAAATGAGACTGACTACTTGAAAATTTTTAAAAAGTCATTCCTAGTTTCATAACCTTCCTCATGTTATGAGGAAAAAGGACTTTTTTCTTTTTTACATAATAATATTTATAATTCTTAGCTTACTTTTCTAGTTAAGAAGGAGTTAATAAGCCTAATCCTGAATACCTAATCCTGAATTGTATCCCACATCTTTATAATTTTTAAAAATGAGAATTTATTATCTCTTACCTCTGTGTCTTTGGTGTCTAGTACAAACCAGAAATACAACAGAGGCTCATTAACTACTTCTTAACTAGAAAAGTAAGCTAAGAATTGTAAATATTGTTATGCAAAAAAGTCCTTTATAAATAATTCATTTATTCAACTAATATTTTTAGATTACCTCTTTATGCTCAGCTCTGTGTTAAGCACTGATGATATTGCCTGCAGGTTATTCATTAGAACTGAACTTGTTTAGGATCACAGGAATAATTCAATTTCCAGTCGAGTAGCAGCAGGTAAATGTTACAAGTAGGGAGAGATGAGCCTGGTCTGGACTGAAGTCAATTTTTTGATGCTGCTGATTTGGGCTTTATGGGTGTCATAAGAAAAAGGAGAGCATCTCTGGAAGGGTCATCCAAGATGAAGGATGAGGAGAGAAAATCATATAGTATTTTAAGAAACAAGGGCAAGATCTGAGAGTGCAGGTTGATAAGTAATAAGAATTTGAATCATAACAAAATACAACAGACTGGATTCCTTAAACAACAAATTTGTTTGCTCACAGTTCTGAGGGCTAAAAGTTTCAGATCAAAGTGCTGGCAGGTTTTGTTCCTTCTAAGACCTCTCTCCTTGTCTTGCTGATGGTCACCTTCTTGCTGTGTCCTCACATCGCCTTTTCTCTGTGCCTTTGCATTCATGCTGTTTCCCTGTGTGTTCAAATTTCCTCTTTTTTTGTAAGGACACCAGTCACATTGGATTAGGGCCAACCTGAATGGCCTCACATTAAGTTAATCAGCTGTAAGACCCTGTTTCCAAATTGCATTCTGAGATACTGAGGATTAAGGGCTCAACATATGAATTTTTGGGGGGATAGGAGTAACAATTCTGCTCATAACAACATAACAACACATAGGCCAGAGAGAGCTGTCAGGGATTCTTGAGCAGGGGGGTGATATTTTAAGAGAAGAATAAGTGTGATTACATCTACGCCTTGTGTGTATGGGAGGGGGATTATATTCGATTAGTGATTCTGGAGTAATTACAAATTTGACTGCTGAATGTAGACGTGGGCCATCACTATGAAAAAATGAAACTTGCCCTCTTTGATTTATTGCTAATCATTGCAAGCTTTGACCACGTAATTTAGTCACAGTTAAAAATGCTTTTGAAAATCAATTTTTTTGTCCTTTAGCTAGCCATAACTGATAATGAATATTCTCTCCAAAGTCTCAGTTAATGCAAATTGTTATTTCAGTTTTCAGCAGGGAAACGTTGTGATAGACAGGAACAAGAGGAAAATATAAGTTTGCAATATACATGGCATCCTGGTGGGGGCATGGCATGTATCTCTCCTGTTGAGTTGTGTGTCTCTGTCTAATGATGACTGTTTAGCCACATTTTGTCAGTAATTTTGAAAGTGTAATGAATTAGGAAACATTACAAATGACTGACCTTTATTGGATTTATAGCCTTTTAATTTCTTTTTGGCAAAGAGACTGACTTTTTATTCTAATTGAATGAAAACCAGTTTTGTCAAGTGCTACAATAAAATGATCATACATTTTGTTCATTAAAATCAATGTATTTAGTGAAATTGTTTTGGATGCTGTGACTGGTGCCAAAGATGTGGAGATGATTAAGAAATATCACTTCCTTCAAAAAATTCCTAGTTTGGTTCACCACTCAAACTTGGAAATATTTTTCATGCCCTCAGTGCCTAACCTTATTCTAGTCTTTCCAAAGATCTTTGACAATGATCCCAATGTGTTTCAATCTACATTTTAAAATCTACTTTATGCATAAAAATAAAATGATATCATCTTCATTTAGACACCAATTATTAATCTTTTACATTCTCAGAACAAATTTGAGGCTTAAAATATATTCACCATTGTTATTTGTTTATCTAATGCAGGCTATCACTGAGTGATCATTTTTGACAATTTAATGTTCTATTTTTTTTTAATAAACGACTGAGTTAAACGTGTATCTCATTGTCTCAGATGCTGTTCCTTACAACCATCTTAAATGTTCCAATTTATGAAGTTTGCTGTCTATTTCCATGGCAACATTTTCTAGGATTTTGATGTATCCTTTGCTGAGGCCAATGTGTCTATGAGGGCAGAGAGGCAATTAGTGTGGTGGTTAAAGAGAAACTTGGAAATTTAGAAAGAAGATAGAATACAGCTTGGTGCAGATGAGTATGTGTTTTCCTGAATGATTTAATAGGAATCAAGTCTGAAGACAGATCTGAAAGGAAGAAGAATCTGTACATTCATTGATTAACACTTATCAACTTGTCAACCATGCTCACTGGATTTGTTTAAACGTCAATCATATATCTTTCTGACACTCATTAGTGTCCCGAGTATAGACCGAGGAGAACTGATGTGCTTCTCATCGGGGAGTTGGGAATGACTAATGTTTTCACATATCTTGCACTTGATCAAAGTATGGTGTCTTAAGGTTCAGTTGCCATTCACAGGAGAACTACAAAGGAACCTTATTTATGTATGTGCTAATTATTGTCCTTTGATATGGTCATAGTCCTTAACCAGACTGTAGTTACTGTATGCAAATCTTACTGGCTCTCCTGTGGCCTCCGTTGCACTATTGGCAGAATCCAAGAGAGAGCTATAGCATTCTGTGCGCTTGTGGTTAGACTCACTTACCACCTCCTACTGTCACCCCACTACTCTCACCACCATTAAGATCAATCTAATTATTAAGCAGGATAGGCTACTAACTGCTCTCATATATAACCCCAAATCTCAGAGTTTTAACAGGGTGGGTTTTATCTCTCTGTTACACACAGTTTAATACAGGTAGTTTCCTAAACAAGGATTCTGGGAACCGAGCTGCTGCCAGCTTACTGCCCCATTCTCCTGCTGGGCACTGGGGACCTCTGTGGTATCCTCTGTGCCCATACTGTGGGTGAAGGAAGAAAGAGAATTTGGAGGTCTGTGGAACATTCACATTGGTTCCTGAAGGAAGTGTATACTAGCTTCCTATTGCTGCAGTAACAATTAACCAAAAACTTAGTGGCTCAAAATAAGATAAATTTATTATCTTATAATTCAGAAAAGCCAAAGTTCTTAAATTGAGGTGTTGTCAACAGGAGAAAAATTCTAAGCCATGTTGTGTAAGCTCACTTTAAATTTATGAGCTCTAACCTTAAGTTTACTCTTAGATCCGTGCCTAATAACACTACATTAGTGATTTTCAACTTTTAGTGTGCACCAAAGTCACTTGGAGGGCTTAATAAAACATATGCTGCTGCATTTTTGATTCAGTGAATTTGGGTGTTGGAGAATTTGCAGTTCTAACAAATTTCTAAGTGATGCTGATGCTGCTGGTCTAATAGCTACACTTTGAGAACTACTGCTATAGTTCATTCATTCTTGTCTTTTTCTAAATAGTCCACATTCCTCTAGCCTCAATTTCCAACACTTCTGTCATCCCTACACTCAGTTGGTGGTGACCTTCTATAAATTCTATTATTGCTTTCCAACTGTCGAGATGGAAGGGCACTTTTTTTCTTTTTCTTTTTTTCCTATTCTGTTGCTTTTTTTAATCTTTAATTTCCAAACTGTCACTTTTTAAAATACAATTACTTATTCTGGTTTACCAAAAGAGAAAATATTAAAAACAACAACAAAAATGAAACAGAGATTAAAAATGGGCCTAAATTTTTTATATTTTAATATTATATTTAGCAGACATAAAAGCATTCAAATTACCATAATACTTTCCAAAGATACACTTTCAATTTATGTCATTATTTCCATCAAGAACCAAAACCCAATAACTTGTGGATGAGTGCCTGTCCACAGGCAACCCTCTGGGTGGCACAACTCTGTATCATGACAAACAGAATGGTAAAGAGAGAAGTTCCTCCGCCCTATCATGATGAATTTATATGCTTATCTTTCCCATAAACCCTCCATTGCCACACAGAAAGTGTCAGTGCTCTTATAAAGGGTCAAACCCTTCCGTCTACTCAATACAATTGTTATAGCAATTCTTTCTTCTTTCTCCCAAATTCCATTTGTTTTTTCTACCACATCATTCCCACCAGGAAACAAAATAACCTTGTGGTACTTTCTGCCTCTACTCACCATCAATCCCTCTCCTGCCTTAAGAAAGAAAGAGAAAGAAAGAAAGAAAAAGAAAGAAAGAAAGAAAGAAAGAAAGAAAGAAAGAAAGAAAGAAACCCAGCCAGCCTTCTAGACTTTATATTTCTCTCCAGCTATTTCTGTTCTTATTGTAAAAATTATTATGATTTTACATTTACAAGCCATAATTGCATATACTTTTGGATACAACGTGATGTTTTGATAGATGTATACACTATAGAATGATTAAAGCCTAGCATTTCTTTTATTAATAAAAAACTTTTTGGAAGAGTTTGTAGAAAAACAAAAACAAAAACAAACAAACAAGCAAAACAACAACAACCTAAGTTGTTATGGACTTACAGATTCTTCAATCCATCCAAAATCCTGGTCCAGAATGAACCTGACCTTGTGTTACTAGTCCTCACCTGCTATGATTAGTTGGGTACTGATAGCTGAGTCCATCTTTCCTCATTGATGTATCTTTTAGCAACTCCCCACCCAATTTTCATACCCCATACCCTCAGGTCAGAAGACTGAGGGGTTTAGTTCAGTTAATGTGACTGCTTTCACCACATCATTAGTGGACATAAGGACTGAGCTGAAGCCAGCATCAGGCTTGGTGTCTTCTAACCTCTCACCTCCCAAGAGACCCAATTAATTGCTATTTTTCACAAAGCCTTTTTTTTCAATTTCGGTCTTAATACGAGTCACTTTCAATTAATGTTTCAAGTGTGATTAAGTGTGATTTCATTAGACAATGTCAAGCACTTAATAAAAATCAAGATCTATTGAAGTTACTGTTTTTCCTCCTTCTGTTTCATAATTTCCACATTAAAATAATTATTCTTGTGGCATGATTTGTTATTTCCACAGTCTTGATCCCTATTGTCCCCCAAACTGTTATCTGTATGCAGATTTCTCCATTTTCTCTTTTAAATATTATTTTATTAAGGTGCTTATTGCCTTTGTCATATGAAAATTGACAAAATTGTCATTTTCTGTCTTGATTCTTTTCTTCCCATCTTATCCAACTTTCCCCATTTTCCCAGAACAATATTTTTTTTTGAAGTACGCTCACGTAATTATCTTACTTCATATTATGTGTTTGGCAAAGGAATCATCTCTCTGTTTTGCTGCTTTCCCTACTTCACCAAAAAGTATTTTCTTTTGCCTTTCCAGGATCCACACCTATCTGTGTCTACTTGAACATGACACTGTGAGCATAGGGATGTGTGATTTCCAAATACCATTTCCATAAACTTCAATGCGGATATGGGAGTGGAGAGATGTTGTAAGAAGTAACTTGAAGGCTGGAAATTTCTGTAATCTTGTTTTCTTTAATTTGTCAGCAGACATAAGAAAGGAGCCTGGTGCACGTCTTGAGTGAAGTCAGGGAGTAAAGAATACCAGTCATATGTTGGTCAGGGAGTAATCTGGTTCTTCTGAATATGTGACTTGAACCTGGGGCAACAGGAATGAGTCCGAGATAATCAGGATAAAAGCTGAGATAATAAGGATACCAGCTTGCCTAGAATGGCAGGGTGACCAACTCATCCTGGTGTGTTGGGACTTTTCTGAAAAGCTCTGAAAGTCCTGTGTCTTAGAAAACTCTTCAGTCACAGGCAAAACAGCATAGTTGGTCACCCTAAATTGCGAAGCCTCTTGTTTCTTTCTGGATACAGATGACCAATGACCACTCTTGACAGTATGCCTTTAGAGATATATTTCTTTTTTATTCTACTTAAGCAGCATAACTGTCCTGAATTTGTGTTTGTGTATATGTAGGAGTGGGGTGGGCAGGGGTAATAGGGGAGGGTCAGAAGTGGGAATCCAGGAAAGAGAAAAAAATCTCATAAGAGTATGAGGGAATATACAAACTCACAGAGATATGTTAACTTCTCTGTCCCAACCATCCTTACAACAGTCTCCTCTGGTCTTTACCTACCACTAAGTAGAGTGTGCAGAGATAAACATTGTCTATTTTGAACAATATATATGGCTTGGTATTAAAGGTTTCAAGACAATACATACAGTGAAAACTCAGTAAGGAAAGATGTAGCAGTCTGATAGGTAGATGGCAAAACATACTTCATAAAGGAGGTTGCCTTTATGTATCATTTGGATCGTCATAAAGAAGTAGGGGAAATATTCAGATCTATGTGGGTCTCCTGCCTGCTTGTTTAGTCACTAGTTCAATAAATATGTATTGAGTACATATGAATAGTATGAGAGGTATTCTGTTGAGTACTTTGTGTATAATGATTTAAAAATATAATCTCCCACCTACAATGTATCATTTAATTAGTTTATTCCACAAATAATTTTTGAAATACCTGATATGGGCCAGGAACTATGTTAGAACCTGGGTTTTCAATAATTGGCAAGCCAGAAATTTTCTCTGCCCACATGAAAATCACAGTCTGGTAAGGGAGATTTGTAAAACAAATATACACTCTAATAAATAGATAATCCCATCTTATACAAATGCTAAAAAAGAAAATAACATATAAAGTTATTATAATGAAGAATAGCAGAGTGTAGGACGTATGGTTTACTTTGGGAATTCAGAGGATGCTTTCTTTGAGGAAAGGACACTTGAGCTGTGACTGGAGTGATTAGGAATAAGTAATAAAGTGTCAGAGAGAAGAATATCCTAGGAGGTTGTAACAATATATATGATGGCCCTGAAACAGAAATGAATGTGATGTGATGAAGTGAACTGGCCAAGGATTACTGAGTAGACGGGAGAGGGTTGGAAAGTAAGATGGAGAGAGTGGGCAGGGCCAGATCATGTTGAACCCTATAGTTCATGATAAGGGACTGGAATTTTATTCAAAGTGTAATCTAATTTTTAAAAAATACACTATTTTACAGCAGTGTTAGGTTTACAGAATTATTGAGAACATAGAGCAGAGTTTCCATGTATCCCACATACAGTTACCCTATTATTTATATCTTACATTGGTACAGTATATTTGTCATAATTAATAAATCAATGTGAATGCATTATTACTAGCTAAAGTCCATATTTTATTTAGATTTCCTTAGTTTTCTCTTAATGTTCTTTTCCTCTTTCATTATCCCATTAAGGATAAGACATTAGAATTAGTCATCATGTTGTCTCCCTTAGGCTCTTCTTGGTTGTGACAGTTTCTCAGATTTTTCTTGTTTTTATAACTTTGAAAGTTTTGAGGATTACTGATTGAGTATTTTATAGAATGTCCCCAACTTTGAATTTGTCTAATATTTTTCTTATGATTCAACTGGGGTCATGGGTAATTGTGAGGAAGATAAAGTGTCATTCTCATCACATCAAGGGTGCATACTATTATTATGACTTATTATTGTTCATGTTGACCTTGATCACCTGGCTTAAAATACTGTTTTTCAAGTTTTCTATTGTAAAACCTTTTACATGCTTTTCCTTTTACATGATCTTTGGAGTGAGTTACCATGTACAGTTCACATTTGAAGAGCAGGAGGTTATCCTTTACCTCCTTAAAGGTAGAATATGTACATACATTATTTGGAATTGTTCTGTATAGAAGATTTGTCTGCCCTTCTTCTCTATTTATGTATCTATTAAGTTATTTCTGTATATCAGTGTGAATTAGTGGATATTTATTTTATAATTTGGGTTATTATTAAAACCATTTTGTTCAAATTTTTCTAGCTTTGGTCATTGAGGGCTTTATCATTTGGCTCCTATATACCATTTACTTGTTTCCTAATTGTGGGATTTACTTGTTTGCTTTAAGTATTATCTTATTTTCTGTCAGTACAGATTCTCTAGTCTTATATATTTTCTGATCCAATTCTGGGATCAGTTATTTCTTCAAGAAATCTTGTTTCTTTTTATTGTAGAATGGTATTAGAAACCATTTAGACCTGGGTTGTAGATATGTTCATTGTCATTGGAGTGTTGTTGTTTCTGGCCTTCTCAGCTAGTGGAGCAAAGTCATATATGTGTGCATGATAACTTGTGTATAAACACATATCTGTATCTATGTCTATGTCTATATCTATTTCTATATATAATCATTCATGTTTATATTAAACTTCACATGAGGTCATGTCTCCAACTCGAATTCACCACCCATGGATCTACCCATGTGGACCTTACAGTATGGTGAAAGTGATAGTAAACAAATAAATGTTTCAATAAGTAGATAATTCCAACTCTACTCCATCACCCATGGGTCATTCTAACCTCTTACTCTTGCTTATCTGTAACTTTCCACTCTACAGTGAGAAATCTGGCACCCACCATCCACCATTCATTAATGTAGCAGCTCAATTCCATATACATGTATATGGTTTCAGAATTGTTATTCCTTAGCCCTGAGGAAACAACTTTATTAATTAGAGTACAGTGCTTATTTTTTTATTTGCCTTTAATCTTGAAGACTCCACTCATTTCCAACATTGCTTAGGTCAGTACCTCATTTTCCCATTCCTTTGGTGTGGTTGTTTCATGCATTTGGAATACATTTCTATTATTTTCATCATATTACACATTCCATCTTGAATTCATCTGACCTCCAAAATAATTTTTTTAAATTTGTATACATTAAGATTTGTCTTTGTTCTATAAGATTTTACAGGTTTTAACAAATGTCTGTTTTTCATATTTATAGTGTTATACAATGAAGTTTCATGCCCCGAATCATCTTCTGTGCTTCACCTATCCAGCCCTGCCTCTACCTCCAGACTCCTGAGTAATCTGGATTCCAATCTATCTATTTAACACCTTTACAGTTTTGCCTTTTCCAAAATGTCACATAATTGGAATTATATTGTATGTAGTTTTTATATTCATATAGTGTGTGGCAAATTGGCTTCTTTTAGTTAGCAATACGCACTTGGATTTATCCATATTTCTTCCTGACTTGAGAGCTCATTTCATTTTATCTCTGAATAAAATCCCATTGTCTGGATGTACCACAGTTTATTTATCCATTAATCAACTGAAGGGCATCTTTATTGCTTCCAGTTTTTGGTGATTATGAATAAAATTGCTATAAATATTTGAATGCAAGATTATGTATAGAAATAAGTATTCAAAACAAACAGACAAATACCTAGGAGTATGCATATTTAATGGTATGGTAAGATTACATTTAGTTTCATAAAAAACTGTGAAATTGTCATCCAAAATGGCTATTTCATTTTGCCTTTCAACCAGCAAAAAATGAGAATTCCTCTTGCTCTGCATTCTTTCCAGTAGTTGGTACTGTCAGTTATTTAGATTCTGGTCACTCACGTAAGTGTACAGTGGGGTTTTTATTTTTTAAAAAATACACAAGTATGAATGTCAGTTTCCCAATGAGACTTTTTCAATGTTTTTCAGAATGAAGATGGGGAAGGTTTCATATCCATATGTGTAGCCATGGATAAAGCCTAGACCCTGTACCTTTGTCCAAACTTGAAGAGGTCACTTCTATGATTAGGCCAGCCCCTCTAGCTCCTTTCCCCTCAGCCCACACAGACCAGAGGTTAAAAACACAAATTCTTTCAGAACAAGGAAGGATATATTCTTCAATGAAGTGGGCCCCTTAGGAAACAATGGTGGTTGGTACTGTGACAGACTGGGAGGAGGATGCCTTATCCAAATTTGGAACCACTATTCGTTCCAACTGCTTGTTGCTACAGGGAATCAGATTTGTGAGCAAATCTTTAAATTTTCAGGAGACCCTGGGAATTTGGATTTTATATAAAATCTCCTAATTTTTAAATATAGGAATCTAATTAAAATCTTTTTCAGGACAAACAAAACATAGAGGCTCAAGCCTTTAGGCTGCCAACACGGATTTAGACCTTTGTATATAAAGAGTAGTTTATTCACGAAGGCATTTTTAAGGGTTTTAATCTGGAAAGTCTTATGGTCTGAAGTATATTCTAAAAAAAAACTCTTGAAAAAATGTGTTGGAGAAATGCAAGGGAGATCAGTTAGAAAAACATTTTAGTGATATAGGCAAGAGATGATGCTACTTGGACTAGAGGGATGCTACTTGGACTATAGATAGAATTTGACAATTTGTGGGAAATTTTAGCAGTATATTTCACTTCTACTGATGGGTTGGATAAGAAGAAGTTGGGGTAAAGTAGTACATCGTCAAAAATTTCCTGTTTCTACAGTGAACTAGGAAAATAGATTTGGTGTTTACCAAGATAGAATAAACTGGAAGAGGAACAGGAAGAACTTTTACTGAGGTGGAAGGAAGAATAAGGTATGTAATATTATGATCTCCATTTTATAGGTAAGGAAACTGAGACTTTGAGAGGTCAAGTAACTTGCCCAAAATCACATAGAAAATATGTTACAGATCTAGAAATCAGATATGAGACTTTTGATTCCCAATTCAGGACTACCTCATGATCACTAATATGTTTTCATTATTTTTCACTGAAAGCAGATGTAAACAGGATAAATCTAATTATTTCCATAAGGTACAGGACTTCATAGAAAGGCTGGTACCCCACTGACCATTATAATAATGCAGTTCTGATGGGTTCTAACCTGGGAACGTGATAACGAATCATAAGTACTTACCCTCTAAGGCTGCAGAGGTAAATAATATCAATTGGTTGAAGAATTACAGTTTTGCAAACCTGCTATTATGATATGAAGAAGGATAAGAAAGAGAGTGAGGATGGTGATAAGAAAACAATTGCATAGGATATTAAACTACCAGTGCAAGACAACTGTGAGTCATGTCTTGATTTATCTGCTCTAATTAATGTCTAAAAAGTTTATGAGATTAATACTGGACTTGTTCCATGCTGTGTGGTTTCTACATTTCTAAATTATAATCTGAGAATTGCTCCTGTGAGGAATTTGAGAACTGTTAGACACAAAGATGTGCTACTTGGAAGACAAATTTACAAAGAAGCCCAGTGGAAGAGGAGGAAATGAGTAGGAACAGAACCATGATCTGAAAAAATGGCTTCTTCTCATTTGATGTCTCTTCTTGAAATTTGTAGCAAACCAGCTTCTGTAAAGTGAGTGCCTCAGACCTCAGAGAGAATTTCTCAGTCCCTAGGATTGGTGTGCATGCTAGAAAACCAGATAATAAATGAGAATAAGGGCTGATTTGAGTTTTTATTGGAAGTATATACTCAAAAAAGAAGAAAGAGAGTTCTTCTGTGACAGAGATGGAAGGAGACAATCCTCTGTTAAAAAAAATACTTCAGGCTGGGCTCGGTGGCTCAGCCTGTAATCCCCGTGCTTTGGGAGACCGAGGTGAGTGAATTGCCTGAGCCCGCGGGTTCAAGACCCGCCTGGGCAACTTAGCGAAACCTCATCTCTACAGTAAATCAAAAATATTAGCCGGGCGTGGTAGCACGCGCTTGTAGTTCCAGCTACTTGAAAGGCTGAGGCAGAAGGATCGCTGGAGCCCATCAGGTCGAGGCTGCGGTGGCCGGGAGTGGCCACTGCACTCCAGTCTGGGTGACTGAGTGAGACTCCAAATCAATAATAATAATAATAATAATAATAATAATAATACTTCAATTAGTCATCTGAAGGCGGAGGATGAAACACTGATACCACGAAGTGGTTAGTTTCCAGAAATCAGAAGAAACAGCTGTATCGCGTTGCTTAGGAAATGAATAGAAATGTGCGCCTGCTACCCTAAGGAGAGAGGGAGAGGCAGACGGAACAGAGAGGGATCTAATGTCTGAAATGATAGACTCTTAAGGAAAAGGATTGATTTATTTATTTATTTATTTATTTTTTCCATCTGTAACATTCTTTTCTTTTATTATAATGATGTGGGGTACAATTCAGGGTTAGGTAGACAAATGTTGATTATGCAGCTATCCTTGTTGATGAAGTATGCCCCCCCCGACAGTTTCCCATTACTGCCAATCACTTTCTTATAGTGTTATAATTGTTCAAGGTCCGCTTATGAGTGAGAACGTATGGTACTCTGTTCTTTGTTTCTGTGATAGATCATTGAGTATGATCGACTCCAAATCCATCCAAGTTGCTGCAAAGTCCATGTATTTGTTCTTCTTTATGGCTGCATAATATTCCATTGTGTATATGTACCACATTTTTTTAATCCAGTCTAGCTTCGATGGACAGCATGGTTGGTTCCATGTTTGTGCTATTGTGAATAGAACTGCAACAAACATACATGTGAAGGTATCTTTTTGTAGAATGATTTGAGTTCCTCTGGGTATATTCCCAATAAGGGAATTGCTGGGTCATAGGGAAGGCCAATTTCTAGTTCTTTCAGAAATTGCCACATGGTATTCCAGAGTGGTTTGCACTAGTTTGCATTCCCACCAGCAGTATAGAAGCGTTCCTTTTTCTCCACATCTTTGCCAACATCTATTGTTTGTTTTAATAATGATGGCCATTCTTACTGGGGTTAGGTGGTATCTCAATGTGGTTTTGATTTGCATTTCTCTGATGATGAGTGAGGCTGAGCACTTTTTCATGTGTCTGTAGGCTGCCCATATATCTTCTTTTGAGAAATGTCTATTCATGTCTTTTGCTCACTTTTTAAATGGGGCTGTTTGGTTTTTTTCCTTTCGGTGCATTTGAGTTCCTTGTAGATCCTAGATGTTAGGCCTTTCTCAGATATACAGTTGGCAAATATTTTTTCCATTCTGTAGGCTGTCCCCCTGCTCTCTTGATGGTTTCTTTTGCTTTGCAGAAACTCGTTAGTTTGATGAGGTCCCACTTGTCTATCTTATTTCTTAAGGTATTGGCCTTTAGTGTTCTGAATAGGAATTGGTTGCTTGTACCAATTACCATAAGGGTGTCTCCTGCGTTTTCTAAGATTTTTATAGTTTGAGGTTTTATGTTTAGGTCTTTGATCCATTTAGAGTTAATTTTTGTGTATGGTGACAGGTAGGGGTCCTGTTTCAATCTTCTGCATGCTGTCAGCCAGTTTTCCAGCACCATTTACTGAATAGGTTCTCCTCTCCCCAGTGGTTGGTGGTGGAGGCTTTGTTAAAGATGAGTTGGTTGAGGAACTGAGGCTTTTCTTCTGGAATTTCTATCCTGTCCCATTGGTCTATGTTTCTGTTCTTGTACCAGTATTGGGCTGTTTTGATTACTTGGGTCTTATAGTAAAGTTTGAAGTCTGAAAGTGTGATACCTCCTGCTTTGTTTCTTTTGCTAAGGATTGTTTTGGCTGATTGTGCTCGTTTATGTTTCTATATGAATTTCTGTATTGTCATTTCCAGGTCTGAGAAGAATGATGTTGGTAATTTAATGGGTATTGCACTGAATCTGTAGATTGTCTTTGGTAGGATGGACATTTTAACAATGTTGATTCTTCCTATCCATGAGCATGGAATATTTTTCCATTTGCTTGGGTCTTCTTGGATTTCTTTCAGCAGTTTTTTGTAGTTCACATTGTAAAGGTCTTTCACTTCTCTGGTTAGGATGATGCCGAGGTATTTTATTTTTTGTGGCTATTGTGAATGAGATTGCACTTTTATTTTGGTTCTCCATCTGCTTGCTGTTGGTATATAGGTACGCAGCTGTCTTTTGCACATTTATTTTGTACCCTGAGACATTGCCAAAGTCCTTTATCAGTGCAAGCAGGTTTTTGACAGATTTTCTTGGATTTTCAAGGTATAGGATCATATCATCAGCAGAGAGGGATAATTTGACTTCCTCTTTTCCTAGTTGGATACCCCTGATTTCCTTCTCTTGTCTAATTGCCTGAGCTGGGACTTCCAACACAATGTTGAACAAGAGGAGTGAGAGTGGGCAGCTTTGTCTTGTTCCAGTTTTCAGGGTAAATGTTTCCAGTTTCTGTCCATTTAACAATATGTTAGCTGTGGGTTTATCGTAGATGGCACTTACTATTTTGAGTTATGATTCTTCTATACCTCAGTTTGAAGGTTTATATCAAAAACGGATGCTGGATTTTATTAAAAGCTTTTTCTGCATCTAATGAGGTAATCATGTGGTTCTTGTTTTTACATCCATTGATGTATTTAATGACATTTATGGTCTTGCAAATGTTGAGCCAGCACTGCATCCCGAGGATGAAGCCTACTTGGTCATAGTGGATGATTTATTTTTTAATCAATATTTTATATTATGATTTTGTGTGGGGTACAGTTAAGGGTTAGGTGTACAGTTACATTTCATTCAGGCACCCTGTTGATAAGAGGTGTTTCCCCATCCCCAGACAGATATTTGCTACTGTTAATCCCATCCCCCTCCCCCCCATAGTTTCCCAGTACCATCAGTCATTTTTCTTATAGTATTACATTGGATGTTCAAGGTCCATTATATGAGTGAGAACATGTGATACTCGGATCTTTGTTTCTGTGAGAGGTCACTCAGTATTATAGACTCTAGTTCCATCCAAGGTTGCTGCGAA
>NW_007252715.1:22383-48332 GCF_000164805.1 Carlito syrichta
AGCAGGAAATTCATGATTTTGTTCTTTTTTATGGCTGCATAGTATTCCATTGTGTATATGTACCACATTTTTTTAATCTAGTCCTCTTTTGATTGGCAGCATGGTTGTTTCCAGATTCTTGCTATTGTGAACAATGCTGCGATAAACATACATGTGCAGGTATCTTTTTAATAGAGTGATTTGAGTTCTTCAGAGTATATTCCCAGTAGGGAGATTGCGGGGTCATATGGAAGGTTGATTTTTAGAGCTTTTAGGAATGGTCACACTGCTTTCCACAGAGGTTGCACTAGTTTACACTCCCACCAACAGTGTAGACGTGTTTCCTGGAAAAGGAATATTTAATACTTGATTGTAAGTTGTTATTATCATCATGCAAACCAATCTCCCTCTATACCAGTTCCTTAGCTTTCAGTAAAATCTGCTACACAACCGTGGCTGCCATAACAAAGTTTCACAAAAGGGTAGTTTAAACAACAGAAATGTATTTTCTACGAGAAATGTATTTCTCACAGTTCTGTAGATGCAGAAGTCCAAAATTAAAGCATTGATAGCATTAATTCCTTCAAAGAGTTGTGAGAGAGAATTTGTTCTAGGCCTTTCTCCAAGCTTACGGCATCCTTGGCTTATAAAGGGTAACCTCTCTGAATTTTCATATATCTTCTCTCTATGTGTGTGTGTTCTTGTGTTCAAACTTTCCCTTTCATAAAGGCACGGTCATATTAGATAAGAACCCTGTCTATTGATTTCATCTTAACTTGATCATCTGAAAAGACTATTTCCAAATGTCATATTCGCAGGTGTGGGGATTAGAACTTCAACATCTTTTGGGTCAGTATAATTCAACCCATAACAACACCAAAATTTGTTTTAAGTCTTCATTTTTTTAAAATTAAAGTAAGAAGTGGAGATTGTGGAATCAAGAAAAGGGGATACATTCTATACCAGAGTCAACATATTATGCAAAAAGGATTGCTCTTGGGGGATGATGTTGTGATAAAGAGCAAACAAACAAGGAAAATCAACTAATATTATGGAACTTATACCTCATAACAAGTTATGAATTATAGTCTAATTGCCCTCCCCCTTTACCAAGTTTATTACTGAAAAGGATATTTGAATTTGGCCCATTTTGTATAATAGGGTATATCAAAGAGCACTTGGGTTTCTGTTTTTGTCAGTGTGAGCTTTTCCTTTCATGTAATACCCAGCTCTGTTTTATACAAAATTCTTATCCCAGTACTGAGTCAGGGTATGTTCTTTCAATGGTTTCCAAAGTGTTTCATGGGACAGGGGTAGACAGATTGACTAACCTTGGCTGTACTTGTCCTTGGAATACCTTACTAAAGTAGGAGGAAATTTATCAAATATATCTGAAATTATGTTTACAGTCTCAGTGTCTGTTTCTCTTAATCTGTCTGCCTGTCTGTCTCTCCTTCTCTTCATATTTCAGACAGAAAGTCAGCTGCACACAGTCCTTTGTAGACATCTTGACTCAGGTAATCCTCTAGCAATGTAGACAAGAAAGAATCTTGGAAACTAGCATCTCCATACCCACACTTTCTTTACATTTAGAGTTCCTTAAGAGGGCTCAGGAAGTCTGTGACAAATATGCTTGCCATTTGTCCAATCCCTGAGCAAGAATGTTCAAGTGACAGGGCTTAGATTTACAGGCATGTGATTAGCAAACATAATTTGGGAGATTTCATATGCAACATGAGGGAGAGAATATTGCCAGGCACTGGAGAAAGATTGTGAATTATGAATACATAGTATACTATAGAGATGTTGCAATGCTTCAAGATCTATTAAGTAGGAAAAGGAAGCCAACTATGAAGAAACCTGTGAGGTAAATCTGTGTGTGTGTGTCCCAACTTTGAGATATCAAATATCTCTCTCAATTATTGTTGTGTTACCATCATTTGAAGTCAGAAGTATAGATAGAATCTGCTTAAATTCTATGGAAAGAAGATTCATATGTGTGTGTGTGTGTGTGTGTGTGTGTGTGTGTGTGTAATCATGTCAACTTTTAAAAACCATGAACCAATTTATTGAAGACCTCTGAATATATTCGAATAGTAGAAATTCATCCAGTAGATGATTGAAGTGAGTTATTGCAATTTTTGTGATATAATTTTGCTATAATAACTTGAACTTCTGAGTAGATCTGGGGAATTGTTCCATTTCTCTAGTTATAAAGTTAATTTTAGACAAAGAGGAGAAAGCAGTGTTATATACTCTCAGAAAATTGCATGAAACAAAACACTAGTCTTGAAAATTTCAGCTCATATTGGGGAAGAAGAGGTTGATGTGGGTATGATATAGGAACTCAACTCACATGAGGTTGAGTTTCTGACAATCAAGCACCTGGGGAGTAGAGATAAATTTTCTTTTTTACTTCTAGTTTTTGGAGAGGGTAGTCCTTAGAACATGCTTGGTGACCACACTCACAAATTGCTGTCTGAACTTTAATGGGTGGGGATATTGTTTCACAGGTGGTCAGGATGCTCCTAGTCAGGGAAGAAAGTATTGCTCAGTCCAAATAGGAAGTACCTATGGGGCAGTATTCTGGGACTCTGATGGGAGAAAATATACCTTTCTTTCAATACAGGGAACAATGATGGATATTTCTAAAGAAACTTTGCTCATACTGAGAATTAGCTTGAATCATGTGGAAACTGAAGCTTGGGAAGGATGAGAATATAAGAGCAGGCCGGAGGTCTGAGCCATACATTTCCCTGGTGGTAAATAAGCTCAATTTCTAGGGTTTCTTATTTCTTTTCTGTAGATAAATACCATAGAGAAGGTAAAGTTGACAAGCTACTCTCCATAACACTTCTTCTTAGGGCTTGGAGATCATACTTCCAAGAGTGGGTTCTGACTCCAAGGGAGTCAAGAAATGTTGTAAATGTGATATTCAACCCACTCTTCTAGATAAACTAAAGGTCTAAAAACCTTCTGTGGGATGGAAGAGACCTGGTATAGAAGTTAACACACTAGAGTGGAGCATGAGTAACTATGAAGAGCTGGAAATAAATGTTTCTAGCGTCCAATAAGGAAAAGGAGATGGTCAAAGGAGGAAGATGGGGCATACAACCTCTGAATCAGTGACAAATTTTTCTGTACTTCCAGATGTTATTTAAAATATGGGAATGTTTAAATAGCCAATTAGTCCAGAGGAGTCTGTACATGTTCAGAGAAATCCCAGACTCCCTGGAGACATTGTGAAAACATGGGGTGCCAATACTATAGAAAATGATTTCTGAGCCAATTTCATTTCAAATGGAAAGGACAGGGAACCTCAGTCAATAGCTGGGTTATGTAGGTATGGACTGTCTACTTGCTTGTCATGTCTTAGCTTAGAGCTTTACTAAAGGGAGACCAGGTAGAGAAGCGTGAGAGCAGGGAGAAGGACCCAGCGTGCCACCATCAGGAAGCTGAAAATTTCAGTCTGAGACTAAACATGGCACCCTCATCTCTCTCCTGGAGAAGCTCCATGCTACCACAGGACAAGCTCAGGCCTTGATGATCAGACAGACTTGGGTTTGAATTCTGTCCCTATCCAACCAGTTATGTAACCTAGCCTAGCATCTGAGTCTCACTTTTTTTATCTGTAAAATACTCACTAGATTGTTTTCAAGATCATTAAGAATCTGTGTAAGGCTTGTGGCAGAGGTTTAGCTCTGGCTTATTGTTATCCTCCCACTGTGCCTAGCAGGGTGCCCTGCACTTAATAGAAGCTTAGTATGATTTTGCAAAAATCGTATATTGTAACCTTGAGCAAGACACATTTACCCTCCTTTGAACATGTTCTTGCTTTTATTTGTTCCTGAAGTCTAACCCAAGTATTACAATCTTCACATATCCTGCCATCTCCTCCTTGCTCCTCTAGGGCGGTACAGTTTTGTGGTCGAGAATACAGGCTTTGGCATTAGTCTGCTTGAATGTGATTCTTGACTTTGCCACTTACAGCCTGTGTGGTTTAGGTAGGTTTTTTTTATACTCTCTTTGTCTCATTTTCTATATTATAAAATGGATATTATAACAATTCTGACTCCTGTGAGAGGATTAAATGGACATGTATGTGAAGCACTTAGAAGAGTAGCAAATGTTCAGTAAATGTTAGTTATTATTGCCATGGACTTTCTTCAAGCTTTATTCAGTCAAGAGGCACAATTTCTCTGACTTCAAAGCAAAAGAATGCTAGAGAGGGGATGAACATGTGCATCCCCTCCCACACTGTGCTTAAAAAGGTACTGGACTAATCTGAAACCGCCTCCTACTTACAGAGCTGTAGAGTGTACTAATTATTGGAACTGCTCAGGGTCTTATGGTGACCAAACCATATTGGTTCATGGTAAACCACCATGCTTCTGTTATTGTTCATGCGTGAAGAGCAACTCATAGGCCAGGGCCCAACCTGTTCATCTTGTCTTTTCCTATCACACAGTCCAGGGCTGTGTTCACAGAATGATCATTCATTCATTCATTCATTTAACAAATGTTTATTGAGCACTGACCTTGTCAGGCAGCATGTGTGTGGTGGATGAGCTTAAGAAGCCCTATTAGAGGAGGGTAGAAGCCGGTGAGGGGAACAAGGTGTCACTGATACCCTTGTTTATACAATGACAGTGAGTTGAGTGGGGGTGATTACAGGAAATGCAGCATCCTAGACAAACCACATGCAGATTCATAAGAGAATTCTGAGAGGCTGAGTTTCTGCCTGACTGGGGGATCAGGGTGGATCGCTGGTAATATTTCCTGAGACTTGCCTCCTTCTCACACAGACTGCTTTGTCTTCTGTTTTTATTAAAGATGGGACATATGCCAAGAGGGGAAGCAAGGTTTAAGTACCACTCAGAATAGAAAGTGGAATCGATACTTGGCTGAAGGCCCTCTCGCTGCTCTTCCTTTGGGCATCACTCTCATTGGGTGGGCTTCCTTCCTGGTAAGGCAGCCTCAAGGTTACTGCTGTCAGTTTCATCACTTGTTAATGCTGTGAGTGTGCAATAGAATAATTGTGTGAACATGTTCCTTCCATCCCACCCTTTCACAGTTTGGTTTCTCTAAATCAATACTTTTAGTGCCCTCCTCTTTTCTTTTTAATCTGTCTTGAAATGCAGCTTTTTAAGGTAATGGAAAGCCAAACCTGCAATTCCATACCTTTATGTAGATTTTTCTAACTTCATGATAAATTATACACTCTCACACTTACTGTTTTATATGACCTTATAGCAACCTATAAGGCTGGTAGGAATTGGCATCCATTCACCATGGAGGAGTGCTGTGTTCCAGCACTGTGCCATGTAGAAACATTCTGGGACCATCCTATAACACTACACTTAGAAGTAAAGGCCAAAGAAGTGGGAGAGCCATGACTTGAAATCACATTTCATGCGTTCTACTCCAGTTTTCTCATTGCCACTCCAAGACCTTGCTAGAATTTTGTTGGAGAGAGAAGAGAGAGAGTTGCATACCCCCCACTGTATCCACTGACTACGGGTCCATTATGAACAGCAACCTGCAGAGGGATTCTCAGTCTTATAAAACATCCCTGCTACCTCCTCACTTAAGTGCATCCCTTTCAAACACCTTTATCATTATAGAAAAAATGATGGCGTTTCTCTTTCTCCCGTGGCCTGAGTATTACCAGTTGTTCTGTTTCCTTAGCTTAAACTCTCTCAACTTAATCTCATAATTCCCTGATCTTGATTCTTCTATATATGAGGGAAGTATATTGTTTATATCAATATTATATGTAATTCTCCATATGAGCCTATTATTATCTGTATTTAAACTTTCCCAAATATATCCCACCTTAAACATTTTTCCACCTAGATTCCATCTATCTCCTCAGCTATCTCTTTTCTCCCCAATGCAACTAAGTTTCTAATAGAAAATATACTTATCTTCTTAGTGACTGACCCCTTAGCTCTTTGCAGTGGGATTTGATCCCTTATGTTTCAGTTCAAGCGGCTTTTTTGAGGTCACCACTGACCTCTGTCTTAGGGAGTCCAGTGAATGTTTTCTAGTCCTCATATTATCTCTCTGCAGCATCTGACTGTGGACTATGCTTTGCTGTGTCACATTCCTGAAGATGATTTGAATTTTGCAGCAACCTGGATAGAACTAGAGTCTATAATACTGAGTGATTTTTCACAGCAACAAAGATCTGAGTATCACGTGTTCTCACTCATAAGTGGACCTTGAATATCTATCATAATACTATAAGAAAAGGATCGACAGTGGTGGGGATCTATGCGGGGGGACAGGGAGGGCATGTGTGGTGGGATTAATGGTAGTCAATATCTGTCTGGGGACGGGGGCACCCCTTATCAACAAGTGTGCCTGAACGATGCATATTTGTATACCTAACCCTTAACTGTACCCCACAATTTTAAAATAAAAAATATGGTTAAAAAAATTCTCATACAGTACTTCATGTATGCTTAGTGAACGAACAGATAGCTATTGAATGCCAACTGTATGTCAGGTGCTATTCTTAAAATCATGTATTTTTTAACCATATTTCAATAGCTGATCTTTGATAATGAGGTGAGTATGTGGGGGGTATACTTACAAAAATTTAAAAAGAAATATCAGCTGGACAATATAATAAAGCCAAGATTCTATTGATTGTTTTTGCTTCTAGAAGTTGAGCACGTATATTGACTCAAAAAGCTTCCATGGCCCTTCTTATGAGAACAGCAAAGAGTTTACTTAATCACCAAATGAAAGGCTCTGATGTCACGCCCTTTACACATCTCTATAGGTTTTTATGTTGAATGTTCAGCCCGCTAGGATGAATTTATTATTGGAATGAGAACTGTCACTATGGCATTTCAGATTTTCAGATAATCTTTTAGATAAAAAATAACTTGAAGATTTGGAGTATCAAAATTTCTCATTATTTGTGAGAAAATGAGAGATTTAGGGAAATTATTTGTTTTATAAAGAAACAGACAATTGTAAACTCCTTGTGCAGATACTCCTCCATTTATGAGATTACTTTTTGAAAAACCCAATGCAAGTTGAAAATATTGTTAAGTAGGAAATGAACATTTTTGTAGAAGTGATAGGATGTAAACACTTAAAACACAATATCCAAAAATACTGTCAACGTGGTACACTGGTGGTCACATGGCTGACTGAGAGCTGCAGCTCATCGCCACTGCCAGCATCACCAGAGAATTATTGTACCACATATCACAAGTCCAGGAAAAGGTCAAATTGAAAATCCAAAGTTTGAATTCTGTCAAATGTGCATTGCTTTCACACCATCATAAAGCTGAAAAATTATAAAACAAACCATCATAAGTTGGGGACTGTCTGTATTGCAAACTCAGTGAACAGTTCCTAAAACCTGCACCACAGATTTTGAGGATTGGAGAATGTTAGATAACGGATTTTAGGTAGTCTTAGTCCATCCTTCTCATATTGGAAATAAGGAAATTTAAGCATGAATGTATGAAGTGACTGGTCCACAGTCAGATAGACTATGAGTGGCAGAGTTTAGCTTCATAGTTCCTATTGCTCTTGTGAAAGGAGACTGAACTCCCAGTTTGAGCTGGATGTCTACCCTCTGTGCTTCTGTAACATGTATCATGATGACTTGGTTTGCTGAATATAGGAACAACTCAGTAAGCAGGCTCATGCGCGTGCTCGTGCGCGCGCACGCACACACACACACACACACACACACACACACACACTCCTTCCAAACTATGTGCATATAACAAGGAAAATAAACATGGTTAAAATTTTTTTGAATATCAATTTTTCATAAAAATAAAAGATCACCAATGATCTTGAACACAGAGCTATAACACTGCCCTGTTGTATACAGTTCACTGGCTGCTGAGGGCTGCCTTTGTGATGCCCTTCTTGGAAACTTCAATTTTTGTAAAAAGATAGGTAAATATTTTAGAAAAGCTCTAATCTGCTTTAGTGCCAGAAGTACTTTGGGTTTGATGACAAACATATACTTGGAAAGCCTTTCTTGCTTGGGCTTATATTCCCTGTTCCTTCATGTCTACCATCTCCTGTTCACTCCTTGTCTTCCCCACATGAAGAGGAGTTAGGCCAGTGCTATCTTTGCCTTTAAACATATTAAGTAACTTCTTTTCAAGATGTCAGGGTCTAGGACTCTACAAACTCTCTATTTTCTTTTCTTTTCTTTCTTTCTTTTTTTTACAAAGGAGGTAGTTGCCCCAGGGCAATTTCATATCCTCCTCCCACTAGGACCTCCCCTAGCTTCTGAGAATGGGCTTGGCCTGAGGACATTGCAGCCAGATGGCTGCTTTGCTTTTAGTTTCGAGCCTTCCTTCACTTCCCACACCAAGAGATTCAAGTTTCCTGAGTGGCAAACAAATTTCTCTACAAAGTTGTCAATGTTCTTGGACAAAATATATATATATTTTTTTACCCAAATTTGATTACAAATGAAATTCCCTTCATCTCCTTCTTCACCTCCTTGAAAGATTTAGTTAATACTAAAGAGAGCCAGTGATGAAAACTTTTTCAGGGCAGGGCAGGGCTGGGCCTCATTTTATCTCTGTATCATTGTTTCCTTCAAAAGTTGCCAATCATCAGTATTTATTGAATTTAATACAAACGTTCTGCACAAATTAACCTTACTATTTTATATCTATATCTTTTATAAATGTATGTTTAGTCAAATAAATATGTTGTAGTTATTTGATGCCTGTGAGGATAAAAGGGGAGTGTGTATTTAATTTGTGTATGAAAAACTTCAGTTAAGTAGCAGAAGCCAAGTAATTAGAATTACTGCCTTGATTTCCTTTTCAGGAAAAATAAGGAATGAAAAGAAAAATGAATTGATCAGTGATTACCTGACTGAAGATTCCATTATCTCAGAAGGTCCTTAGTTAGAAAAGAGTAATTCCATGCTGTTTGTTCACCTGGCCTTAAAAAGGCAGCACTGTTGAGTCATTTTCATTCAAGTGATTTTCTGCACCAGAGGCTAAAGAAGGAGCACGGTGTGATTGACAGTGTGGACTTAGGAGTCTATGGTCTGGTTTCAAATCCTGATTTTATCTATTATTCAACATGCATGATTGAGTGAGTGAGTCAATCTTACTGAATTTACTTTCTTCATCTATGAAATGGTGTGATGATGCTGTGAGAATCAAATAGTATGCTAATATGGTGTCATATATAAAGTTCTTGACATAAAATAGGAAATTAATAAATGTTAGCTTTGATTATAAACTATTATAAGAGTATGGGTTTCCTGAGCAAGCTACTATTATCTAGAATACTTTATAATAATCATTCACTTGGTACACTGTTGAACCTAGAATTCACCATGTGTACGTGTGTGTGTATATGTGTGCACATGTGTGTTCATGTGTGTATACATAGACAGCAAAATATGAGTCTTCCAAAGCTGTCTTTCAGTAACAGTATTAAATCTGGACTATAGCCAAGAACCATGAATCATGTATACTCATCCTTTGAATGGGCGCAATGAATGGAGGCAAAACTCATGTGCTAATGCTTAAGTATTTTTCTTAGATTAGTGCCCCACTGATGCTTATCCATTTGCATTAGAGGATAGAAGTGGCGTCTTACTCATCTTTTATTACCTATAGCATTACATGTATTTTTCTGGACTATTGTTTAATCTCCATGTATTTGTTGAATTTACATGATTTGCAGCTTTGAATTTAGCTTCCAATAGCAAAATGTAAACAAAAAATAGAAATATGCAATTTCTAGAAGCAGGTACATTGACAGCAATAAAATAACAGAAGTCCTCGTTTTAAATATCTTATTCTGACACAAATTAACAGAGTAGACACAAGCACTCAATAGGGCTATTTAGTTCAGAGGCAAATACCGTAACCTAATTTAGAGGTCTTAAGGACAGCAACACCCCTATGCTTAATATGTTAGGCTTAATATTCCTAACAAAAATATTCATTTGATAGAGAACACTATGTCATGTTCAGTCTTTGGACGACTTATATCTCAAATATCTTTTCTTAAAGCATATCATATATATTATATACTGAGTATCTCTGAAACTCTTAAGTTTCGGGGAATAAAATAGGCCAGTAAAAAAATTACCCTGAAATGTTATAGGCTTATAGATAAGAATATTGTGCCTCTGGATTACTAGAAGATAGTTTTCCTAAGTATTTCTAGAAGTTGCTGGGAGTAAGTTACTTGTTCTCAAGAAAAATTCTGCTCCTATTGGGTATAGCATTTGTTTTGCCTATCACTGCTTTGCACTAGTTACTGCTATTGCTCTACTGGGCCCCATGGTCTCTGCAGGTCTTCAATGTTCTCTGGGCTTTTTAAGCTCCATAGGGCACAGCATAATACTATAGTTTCTCATAAGGACTCCATCCATACATTTGAGGCTTCAAGATATACAAACTGCTCTGTAATACATGATTAAAGATACCTGGCCCCCTCAGTGTTTCAGCAATGCATGTAGGTCCCAAAGTTGTACAGAATTTTAATACAAACCTTTCACAAATTTCATCTACAGCCCTGCTGTTGCTTAAATAATTTAGATTTGAGTACAGTGAGAATTGAGCCAGGAGACAAATCCTGGTAATAGTCACCATGCTATAATCGGACCAAACCTTCTCCTTGATGACTCAGAATTTACTTATTGACTCAACCTTAATGAGGCTTTTTCCTTCCCTTAGGATTAATCTCAGAAGATTCTCACTCTTCATGAAAATAGTTGTCTGTCAGACTATCCTATGGGTTTACCGACATACTCAGATACATATAAATTCTTTCCTTTCTTCTTTTCCCTTCTTCCTTTTAAAATTTTCCTCTACAGATATTTCATGAAGACATAGCATGTGCCAGGTACTATTCTAGGTAGTAGGTGAATGGCAATGAACAGAGTAGACAACGCCCAGTCTTTCAGAGAGTCTTATGGGAGAAACTTAACAATAAGTGGTAAAATGCATGGGGGTATATACTGAATATTTTAATTTATATATAGTACATTATATTTTTCCGATGCCTGAACATCCCCCAAAACAGGGTAGGTGCACTCGGATGACTAGGTGCACCAGTGTGACTGGTGCTGGTTCTTGCTTCAAGTTCTCCTTCTTTCCCTTTCCTGAATGGGACCTAATGACATTCATGCACCCCAGTGAAATCCCCTTATGTCTTTTGTTTATATACTTCATTATGACCTCCAATATGGCCAGTTGACCAGCGGTCCTCACCTTCTCTCTCTCTCATTTCCACACCTGTTTGGTTGAGCCCTTTCCCTAGAAGATTACTCCATATGGACCTCCCCACTGGCATAATAAATCCTTTAATTTCATATGCTTATCTGAGTGTAATTTTCTTGGCCATTTGGGAATGAACCTTAAAGATCCCATGAAGGGGACTTATATCTTCATTTATGACACAGGGCACTATTTAGATAGGATGATCATAAAACCTTTTGGGGTCAGGAGATATTTCAACAGAAACAAGAAGGAAAGACAATAAGACAATGAATAGCTTATAGAAGATGATTCCACTAGGAGAGAGTAGTAAGTTCAAGAAGCCTGGGGCAGGAATCTCCTGGCCTGTTTTAGGAACATCAAGGAGATTAGATGTATTTGATGAGAGGTGTTAGTGACAGAAATGGACAGGGGTTAGAAGTGGTCTATTTTTGGATATACTTTGAATGCAATTAAATACAAAATTATTTAATAAATGAATTATTTAATATACATGAAAGAAAACTGTCATTTAAGGATGATTTAACTGTTTTTGACTGTAGAGACCTACAGATTGTAATTGCCATCTACTGAAATAGGAAATATTGAAGAGCACCAGGCTGAAACAGGTGAAATCCAAGATGTGTGCTTAGACATGTAAAATTAAGGTATTTATTAGCTGTTAAAACAGAAATGTTGTATTAGTTTTCTAGTGTTGCTGTAGCAAAGTACTATAAACAGGGTAACTTGAACAACAATAACTTGTTGTCTCACAGTTCTGGAGGTCAGATGTCTGAGATTAAGGTGTTGGCAGAGTTGGCTCCTTCTACTATCAAGGAAGGATTTGTTTCAGGCCTCTCTTCTCTGCCTGTAGGTGGCTGTCTTCTCCCTATCCCTCTTCACATAATCTTCTCTTTACGTATGTCTGTATCTTCCTCTTCTTATAAGTGCATCCCTCCTACTGGATTAGGACCCAAACTAATAATCTCATTTTAACTTGATTACCTCTATGACAATTCTATATCCAAATGAGCTCACATTCTGGGATATTAAGGATTAGGACATATGAATTTATAAGAGACACAATTCAATCTGTAACAGATGTCAAATAAGAAATTAGATGATTATAAAGCTCAGAAAGAGGTTGGCAATAATATGTTTATTTGCTGTTATCTTCCCATAGATGGTATTTAAAGCCCTGAGACTGGGTGAGATCATTATATGAGAAAAGTGGAGACAGAAAAGATGTCTTCAGATACTCCAAGATTTAGAGATGGGTGATTCCGACTCAGACTTACTCTGAATCTCCAGTTACACTCATTTTTATAAATTATAATTTCACCTTAAGTTATTGAATCTGTGACTTTCTGGGTCATGCAGAGTTCAAGCCAATGGGCTCTGTTCTCAAAGAAGAGGAATACTTTATGCTGTGGGAAGATCAAAGCAGACATTTTTTACATAGAAGATGAAGGGTCTAATGGACTCCGATACTAGTGGCTGCTGCTTTCTTAAAAAGTTCATTTCTGGGCAGTTTTTGCATTGTCTGTGAAAAACTTAGGACACACTGTAAAATACATTAAAAAAACTTTGCCTTGGCTGAATTATAGCCTTAATAGAAAAGGAAACAGGAGACTGGTTTCAGATATGTAACTCCCACAATGTCCTAGAAATGAATGAAAAAAACATAGCCATTTTCTTTTCATCTTGTATTACTTAGTGACACATAACAGACCATTTTGCTTGTTTTGAGATTTCAGAATACTTTCAAATTATGAATTGGCCATATGCCTAGAAAGGTGGTCTTTATTCAGTAGTTGCTGAGTGCCCTCAGCAAATGATGATCCTGGGAAGTATGACTAAATGTCTGGCCTAAGGGAATAACGGGATAATTTTGCTTCCTGGGATAATTTTCCACATACACAGCATATTATGGAAGGAGGAACGTTGAAGTGAAGCATGAATTCTCTTCCAAATTTGACTGCTATCTATTATGTACCCTTGAACAATTCACTTATGCCTTCACTTTACTCAACAGAGGAGGAATGTAGACTTGATGGCTTCAGAGAGTCCTCCTAAATCTAATGTTCTTTAGGTTAAAAATAAATTGCCTCCAAGTTTTAAAAGCTATGGCTACTTCCAGGGTACCCAGACATTTGGCCTAGTTCTCTGACTTGATGTTGGCCCTGGAATGACATTCTGAGTGGGAAGACTAAGAGTGTTCGTGTTAGCATTATAACAAGAACATTTCAAAAACAAAACCTCAACACCCCAAACCTTGTTTCTGGTGTAACTTTTTGCTTTTGCTCTTCTACACCCACCTTGTACCTGGTGATTCACATTCCATTAAAATATGTTTAGAGTGATCTTTCTGAGTGTTAGACTTCAATGTGTTCAACTTTCTTGAGAAAAATATTTTAAAATATTAGCTTTTGTTCTTATTTTCAGACTATTACTTGAGGCCATTTTGCTCTTGTTTGGGTACACTTGGAGGACTCCTTATTACCTTCTCTTTTCAGGTCAACATTTTGAGGTATGATGACCCTGGGAGTACTCTTGTCTACTTTGTGACAGTGAGGACCAGAAAACTCACTGTCAGCTAAAATAACACTTTTCATGACTGCTTAGAATCTAAAGTTCTTGTGTGCTTTGGTTTTACACCACAATATTGGGTGCATTCTGTTGGTTACTATTCTGGATTAGTAACAGATAAGAGGCTATGTCCATTTAATGGTACAAAGTGCTACCTGACTGGCATCAAATACAAATATTGCCTCTTCACATGCTGAATTTCCTTTTCTTCACTTGGTGTCTTCATTTGCAGGTTCTCTTCTGATGAGGCTGTAACTTTTCATTTGCTCTTAAGAGTTGATTAAATTTAATTTCTAAAAAGACTAGAGCTGGCATTGAATTTGAAGGTAGTTTGAACAATGAGAAAACACATATACAAGCAAAGTAAATTGTTCAAGATCACTCTGAGACAGGGACAGTGCCAGGAGAAGAACCAGGTTTGGCATTCCTAGGTTATTATCTTCCTGTATGTTGCTCTCAGTGTAACCTTAAACATGAAGAAGAGGAACAGCCTGGGATGTATCTATATGCTCTACTTTGCCTCCCAGGAATTTCAAATACTTTTTTCCCCCTAAATGGGATTCTTTATTTTTGATGAAATAAAATATTCCTCTAAAATATCCATGTTTTTGATACATATTTTTAAACCTTGAGGACTAATTAACACTTTAAATAACTCTGGCACATTATGACTTCGGGAAGAAGATATTTTATGTCAAAGCAGAGGTTTCTTTGTGCTCTTTTATTACTTCACAGGGCTTTGCACAGCTTCTGGGGATTTTGAAAGCCAAGTTGTTTTCTAAAGATAAATGAAATTTACTTAGAAACAGTAGGCGTGTGGCTCTGCCTTGGTGTCAGTGTCCTGTGCCTATAGATCTTTCTCTCACAGGTGCCTACTTGACAATGAGCATTAGGGTCTATTCCAAGGGTCCATTTCATAAAGGAGGCTGACTTATGCAGGCATCCTTCTTTTTAGTTTAGAATTCAGCTCAGAAGCCTATATAAATCCTACTCTTTTCTCTTCCATAATTCTCCATCATGGGCTTCATTGTTTTCTGCATTTCCCTCTGATACAGCACTCTCCAATATACTATAAATGTCTATATATTTGTCTTCTTCCCTAATATTTTTATTGCTTTTTGGGGTCAGGGTTCAGTTTAATTTTTGTACCCCATAGGGCTTATTAGCACTATGCTTGAGATATAGTACATAGTTAACAAATATTTCAAAGGTGAATAAATGAATTAATGTACAGTTGTATAGAGCAAATGTTAGCTGGATCCTTTGAGAAGCAAGTGCCAAGATGAGATTCAATGTAGGAATGTTTTATTACAGAAAATACATGTAAGAGAAAGTGGGGAGGAAGCCAAGTCAGGAAAGTTTGGGAGAGATTTTAGTTTGTAACCTTGCATGAAGTAGAGAATGAATGATGGGTGGGTAAACGAATCCTAGACTGTCCAGAAGTCTTAGGATGGTAGAGTAAAGACTTTGGAGAGTCCTCAATCCAACTTCAACCCTTCAAGAGTCCTAGGTCTCCCCAAAAGGGGCCTGAATTAGTATCACTGCCACTCTCAGGCATTGGCTGGGAGCAGCCTGTGGGAGTAAGGCCTGGTGCATACTTGGGGATAGACTTCAAAGCACAGCAGTTGGGGCTCTTGGTCAATTATATTCCCTTTTATTGGAGTTCTGTGAGGGGGACAAGCTTGTGGTTGAGGTACATATGGAAGATTTTTACTTGTGTTTCTAGTTCTTTCTTAGGTGGGCAGGGTTTTCTGGGCTGCTGAAAAACTGGAGGCAGAAGAATTATTAGGAGATCCCTGGAAACTGGTTTTGCTTTCTCCTTCTGGTTGGGAATGTGGCTTTATGGGTGCTATTTGTTCCAAAATCCAAGAGATCTTGGTGAATAAAAATGCAAATAAATATAAGTATACATAAAAGTGGGAAGAGAACTGATTGCTCATGTATGCTGCTCAGGCATGGTGGTGTCTGCCTGTGCATAAAAGGGCAAATTGCAAGAATATGGCCTTTTTTTCTCGTCCTAGAAACACATCATCTGTTGCTGGAGGCAGTAAGCCCTGTTGGAAATATCAGGTAAAGAGAAAGTTGCACAAAAGCAGGCATGCCCCATCTGCTCTGTGTATCCTGTAGCAGCCTTGCTTTGATTAGTTCCGAGTTATTAGCTAATTGTAAGTTGGGAATTGAAGCACCTGTGTGTCGGATGGCTCCTCCTCATTCTTTCTCACCTGCATGGCCACTCTTACCTTGGTCTCCATTTTTATGTTGATTTCATTCAGCTCATTCTGTCCGGTCTTTATTTTTTCATCTTGACTGACTTCATGTGTTTGATATTCAGGTCTAGTTTTATAGTTTGCTCACATGAGCTCAGTGCCTGGAGATAAAAGATGTCCCTAAATGATAAAAGCCAAGAGACCATTTGCGATCTCATTTCATTTTCGTAAGTTTCTCTGCATTTTTTATTTCACTTCAGATCTCCACATATGATATGCTTAACTGTGGCATTTTATTTCCAAGTGGTTCAGTGGAAACTGTGGACTCTGCTTATGATTTGGGGTTTTGCTTTAGCCAAGTTCACTGAGTACTTACTATGAGTCAGCTAGTGTCCTAGGCCCCTGGGAAACAGAAAACATGCCAGTGGGTTCTACCATTAAGGAGATCATAGTTAATGGTTGTATTGTGTGTATTTCCAGCCCAAGGAGGCAAAGCAAATGTCAAGGGAGGCAAGGAAGTCAGGATGGGAACAGGATGAGCAGTCAGAGCATGTTCAGTGAGGAAGTGGTATTTATGCCAGGTTTTATGGAGAAGACTTGAATGGCTGATGATGAGGATGAGCAAGACACTTAAGGGAGGTTCCTGTCCAGTAATGTTGGAAAGTAGTCTGGGAAGAGCTCTAAGGCCAAGCTGTGGAGTTTAGGCACAATTAGGATGCCCTTGAACCTAGGTTTTCTGACCCTTAACCTGAAGTCTCTTCCCAGTCTGTCTTGGGAAACTGTCTCCGCAAGCGTCTTCTGTCTTGTTTGCTTGTTATTATATTTAACGTCTTGCATACAGAGGCTGATTTTGATATTTGCTTTTTAGGAAAGTGCCTTGATTATTGTTAGATTCACTTTTTTTGTGACCCAGCCAAAACTGGCAACAATTCAAAGTCAAGTATAGGGTGACAGCTATCCCCAACTAGTTCTTTTTTTCAAAAAGGCACTCTTGGTAATACTAGAAATCATAAGTAGTATATTACTTTTAAACAAGACACAAGAAATAACATTTGGTGAAGGAACAAACGAGAAATAAATGTTAATAATAAGTTAAGACCCCTGGTCTTCTAGTTAACTATTTTTCCATTGGACTAACAGGTCCTCAGTCTTCTCAAGACTTTTTTATGTCTTATAAATTATACTTCCAAAATATATCTGTTACTTGACTCTCTTTTGCCTCACTATTGAGATCTTATTATGTTTAAAGACCAAAGCATAGCTACACTATTTTCTGATTGTCCTCAACAGAAACTTCTTCCAAGCAACTTAAATATATAGAATGAGATTTATTCGCTGAGTCCCAAATATATCAAACATGGCATCTTTATATAAAAGTTTTCAGTGAATTTAAATACAAACTCTTATGGGACATCAGAGCTTGTATTTTATGATCTTCCACACAGGACTCTCCTTCCGCTCTGTGCAACTCTCTCCCATGACAAATACATCCATGTGTCCCCTCTGAGACACTGTTCATCTATTTCACTTCCATTCCCTGAAATTATGTTAATCCATCTAGGTTCATTTCAAATTTAACTTTCTTTATCACCTCTCTAAATAGGTACACTCTTTCCCTCTTTTGAGCATGCATGTCACATTTTATGTTTTACTGCTAATGACACTTTTTAGTTTTGCTTGTGTTGGAGGAATTGTAATGATCTTATCCAATCTTCAAGATACTAAACTCCTGACAAATACTTCCTCTCTATCTTTCCTCATGGTGCTTAGCACAAATAGGCTCTCACTAAATGATTGTTGAGGCACTTTCAATTTCATTTTCTGCACACTTTATGATGACTTCTGTTTCTGGGAAAGTTTTAAAGTATAAGACATTTGCCTGTATTTGTGCATCAAACAAGAATCTATGTATGAAACACAGGTTTCTCATTTACTATCTTAACTGAACAGAGATAGAAGGGTGCATTAGTAAAACTAATAAGGCTCTCTGGGACCTGAAGGACAGGAAATAAACTGCAAGGATACATAAGATAATCACAAAAGTGAGGACTTTGAATTTAGAATTTGAAGGATAGGCTGAAGGTGAACATATCTTCTGACGAAAGAATACCTGCTTCACATGCAGATGGTGTCAAGGTCGCATACCAAAATATTTATGAATAGTTAAGACAGTAGAAATGTTCACCATTAGCATAGCAATGAACTCTTAAAACCTATTAAGTAGATTCAGTCTTCTCTTTATGGAGCTAAATTAATTTCTCTTTCAGGTTTGTCTTATTTTTTAAAAATCAACCATTTGTAGTCAGTATTATTTTATTGTTGTTGCTCAAGAAGAGAGCTTTAAAATAGCTCTTCTTGGATTCATTGCATGGCAGCAGTCCAGTGTCTTAGTCCATTTATGGATTAAGTCATAGATCATGTGGAATTATTTTCTGAAAGCTACCTTGGGGGCAGCAATAAACTGCATCTTATCATGTAGGCTGATAAATGTGATTTTTTTTCTGTGTTGATCTAAATTGCTTTTGTCTTCCCCATTTTGTGGTAGACTTAAGTATAAAGCACAAAAGAATGCTTGAAATGCAGTTATTACTTGAGAAGTAAAGTTGAGCTTGTCAAAGATTCTGGAAGCAGGTAAATAAAAACAGAATCAATGTACAATCTTGTAAGAAGGTATGTTATCTCAAAGATTCAAATTTTACATTTTAAGTTGAGGGCAATAATGATAACAATATTGCCACAGTAAAGTATGGTTGTGAGGACTAAAAGATATGATATATAATTAGGATGGAACTTAGATCATAGACTATATTTATATACTATTTTATTTTGGTATTAAATAAAGGTGATAAACCTGTATGATAGTATACCACACAGCATTTAAATAATGCTATAAAGTATTTAATGACATAAAAATATGTAAAAGCAGGTTATAAATTAGTATTTTGGGTAAAAATATATAAATGTTTAGAAAACTAGTTTTCACCAATTATTGAAGAATTTTATATGAATTAATAACAATTTGAGAGCTCAAGGCAAAACCATGTGCTCTAGAAAGTAATGATCAGAACTGACTTATTCATGTTCAATATTATCTGAGTTACTAAGCTCTTTGCCTTCTGATGTGTCTTACTATGGTCTATAATTCCGGAGAATTTTTTTTATGTCTTTGACCTTTGACTTCTACCTAGGCAAGTTTAACATTTCTTTTCATTTCTAAGCATTTTGATGAAGAGAGAGAGGTAAAAGGTGTGCATAGACCCACCATCTTTAATATAAAATTGATAATTTGGTGAAGGAACAAACGAGAAATAAATGTTAATAATAAGTTAAGACCCCTGGTCTTCTAGTTAACTATTTTTCCATTGGACTAACAGGTCCTCAGACATATTATAAAATTATAAAAGACATATTATAAAATTGATAATACTAGGTTTGTGTGATTAGGCCTGTTTTCGTTAACCATGTATTGGAAATCTTCTTGAAACCAGTGCAGAGCTTCAATTAAATGGGTAATTTTTTTTCCCAAGAAGCATCAACCTTTCATCCACAAACAAGAGAGACAGAGAGGAAGTCAGAGACATATTCTGAACTTTCTTGACTCCAGATTCCTTACAACAGCACCAGATAGACTGATAGAAGTGGTTGCACTTACGACTATTTTTTGCAGCTTGCAAGATTGTGGTAAGGATGGCAAGCTGTCCCCAAATATTTGTTCTCCTTCTTCTGCATTGTAGAATTGCTACTGAGAAGTAGCTGCCAAGCCTGAAACGATAGCTTTGCCAACCCACTCCCGCCTCCATGTGTAGTCATGTGACTCACAAATATGAACAAAAGTAACCCGTGTCATTTCCAGACCTGATGTGGAAATGCTTGTGCACCTTTATGACTTTTTCTCTTCTGGCTGCCTACAATAGAGAGGGAGACACATTTTTAAGACAGAAGATCCTCCAATAGCCTTGATCCTTGAAGGATTGCATGGATCAGGGTCATTCTACTATTGTTACACTAGACTCTGACGGTTAAAAGCATTGCAATTGAGCCAATATTTATTTTAGAACTTATTTGTTATAGCAATCTGCTTTTTCTAGTTAATACTTTGGAATTTTATAGTTTACCTTTATGATATTCTCCAAGCTGTGACCACAATGTTTCATTTTCTTTCATGTGATGAAAGATAAAACTAACAATCTCCATTCTCACACTGAGTATTACTGACAACTTCCTACCTATGCTTGGTTATCTGTAGCTTTTGCTAGTTGCTTTCAAAGAGGTTCCTTAAGAAATTCTCTGGACCTGTTTTCACCTTAGAAGGTACTCTAATAAAAGTTCTTAAACATATATTTCATGTGGTTTTATGATAGATACAAACATAAATCTTTTCTATGTAATTTTCCATCTTTCTAAAAAAATTATATCAGGATGTGGAGATTAGAACATAATCAAAAGGGCAAAGCAAGAAATGACCTTGAATAGCAAAAGTTCACTTCTTTCAACAACCTTTCCTCTTAGCTTCAGTGATATATTTAATTTTGCAAGAAACTATTTTGTGCACTAAAGTGGAATGCATAATTTAAGCTCCCTAAGAAATTCTTATAGCATTTTTTTGTTAGTTCCTAGCAGACTGCCAAGACTTGAAATAAGAATTACGGAGTCTGCATAATATTGAAGGAAATTTTAGGAATGGTCTATATTATTGCATTTCAAATTTTAATTTTTTAATAAAGTCGAGAAATGAGAGTCTCTTACTTTTTTCACCATGAAAGTTCTGAAAAGACATAGGAACTGTGATTTTTTAGAGATGAGACATGCATCATTTATGGAATCCTAGGAAATACTAGGTTATTTGCCAAGCTTTTTCCTGGATTAAACCCAATTCTAACTTTAATATTATAAAAACATCTTGTGATGTTTGACATCTTGTGAACTTTTTTATCTTTCAAAAAAGTGATTAGTTCTCCCCTTTCCCTGATGAATCTAGTTTAGTTAATTTAGCTAAATGATACTCTCTCCATTAAACTGAATGATTTACTTCAGTCCTTTCTTGACCACTCGGAAAAAAAATCAAAACTTTTTTGGATTTTCTGAAATATTTCAGGTCTTTTTTTTCCTTCTTTTTTTTGTAGACTCCATGTGGGGTCAGGAGTTCCTCTATATACCGGAGCTTATAATAAACCAAGTGCTACAAGTGTGAAAATAAAGAAAGAAAATTTCTTCCAGTGTCTCCATCTCTAACAGAAAATCAGAAACTAAGCATTATTGATGGATTAATTCTTAAATGAAGACATATTGGATTTTATTTCAAATTCCAGTTGCATTCCATATGAGGAGAATAGTCACAACAGGAAGTGAATCCCTTTCTGGATAATTTCCTGCATAGGAGTATAATGGCTTATCTCAGGCAAAAGATTTTCATCAGATACTGTTTATGAAAACCTTACTCTGTTGCAGACATAGGGGCTCAATGTTTTGTTAAGTGATGAGTTAGAAAGTGGGAAGAAGGAGAAGCAGACATTAATAATGTCTTCTATGTGTTTTCAGATAGTATACCATCTATTCAGAAAGATTCCAGTAACCCAAAGGCAAAGTAGAATTTGATAATTGACATAATAGAGAAACTAAGTCTTATTTCAAAAGGAGTATGAAGTTTATGTCCAGTTTGATGGGGGAGGTTTTAAGAAAGTAGTAGCATGTGACAGTAGTCTAGCAGGATGCGTGCAACATAGGCAAAGCAGAATGACACTCTTGATGTTGAACTGGATGATGAGAAAAACTCCAGAGGTGAGTGATGTTGACTGTATGTGGGGCATCTGTGATTTCTCCAATTGACCAAAACTGGAAGTGAAGTCGAGAAGAATCAAACCATGAGAGTAGGTCCTAGAGATTTCTTTTTCTATCTATCCTTCAGTTGCAAACTAGGCATTATCATTTCTCGGCAGCCCTTCCTTTCATTCTTTTCTACCTTCTGAATCACTTTCTGACATGTTTCACCTTTGCACCTTGTACATATGTCTTCTGATGCTTCTGCCACACCATATTTTAATATATTTGCTAATATGTCTCTCAAGATTAAAAACTCATTGATACAGAAGCAATATCTCATCTCTGTATTTCTGGAAGCAGAGTGACTACCTGCTGAATAGGAAGGAGAAAGGCAGTAAATACTTGTGAAATTCAATTAAATTGAATCAACAGATATTTTAGTTTAAATTCATTGTTTTTCCAGATACTATATAGTTAAATGTGGTTAAATGCCTGATGAGGCTATTGAAAGGTCTCAAAATAAACTTTAATATGCATCTGTTGTAGTGGAAAATTTAACTGTAGGCTTGATGAGTAAATAAATTAACTGTACTGAGTTTTTAAAAATGTGTTTAATAATGGACTGTAATTTTACCAAGGATGTAAGTGGGTAGCTGGAAACCATTTCATTGCAGATAACAAGAAATATGGAATCTTCCCAAAGACTAAAAGTTGCCAAATGATTCACCTACATACTATATAATTATTTCAGCTATTAATTTTTTTATCTAGAGCAATTTCTATTTAGAGAGCAATGTATAGCAGAGAGACATTTTTGTGCCTAGATGAAATGGATGCATGGTTCCTCTAATTTAAATCACTTTAGATCATAGGATTTAAATCAATTCAGCTCAGATTGAAAGGGGTGTTTAAAGAAAAAGTAGAAGTTATAAGAATTAATCACTCTTAAAGTCCCAATTTTATGTTTAATGACTAATAAAGCTTTTTAAAGAAAATTTTAGGATAAATTATTAAAAAATTGAACGTTGCCCATCAGGCAAACTATTATTCCCCTCACTGCCTTAGCCCTTGCTGGCTGTTTGATTCTGTACAAATTACTTAACCTCCCTGAAGGTCATTTAACACATCTGTAAAATAGTTACAATAAGTAGCTTGCAGGACTGTTTATAGAATAAGAAAATATAATATGTGTGAAACATCTAGCCTAAACATCTAGTCGTCTGCTATCTATGCTCAGAAAATAGCAATCACTACAATAGAGGTATAGAAATAGATGATACCAGACACTTTCAGGAGATAGAATGCCAACAAGAAGTGGGACATATTTTTATTTAGCATTAAGGAGAAAAAAATTGAAAATAATGTGAGAGTTGTGGGATTATTCTACAAATTCTAAATGATGCCAATCCAATGTACATCATCATATTAGGTTTTCATGTATTCCATGGAAACCTCTCAATTCTTATTCCCCATGACTTGTGAATTAATGATTCTTAATTGGAGTACTACACCCTTAGGCAGATGTTCTAACCAGTAAATACAGCTTTTAAAGGCAACAACAGTCTAATTGGCTATAGCCTTGTTGTAAACCAACAGACACAAGAGTGAACAAAAAGTTTCATAATGTCTTTGAGTGACAAATCATCCTGGTCTGTTCAGGACTGAGGGGATTCCAGAGACACAGAACTTTCAAGTGCTAAATCTACTAAATCTAGAAAAGTCCTGGGAAAACCTAATGAGTTGGTCATCCATTAGGGGGTTTATATTAGTGTATAAAGCATGTAGGGGATAGTTTTGCTCTTTACGGCTTTATAAGGAGGGCTCCAGAGGTTGCAACCTTAGTTCCTCACTGTTTGGTAATCAGTATCTTTAAATACGTGCGTGTGTATGTGTTTTCTGTGACTATAACAGCAACACATCTTACAGATTTATTGGCATCTACTATTATATATTTATATGATTTATATAACATATTATAATTGTATATTCTATACTACATATTTATGTTAGTATATATTTATACAATTATAATTTATATAATTTATTTAATTACTATATTTTCTTTTTAATTAAAAAATTTATTTTAAAAATGGGTACAATTCAGGATTAGGTATACAAATGGTCATTGTACAGGTAAAGTTTGGGCCTCACTTTCATCCTTAATTCACCTGGTTTGAGATCAGGTACCCTTATTGATAAAGTGTCCTCCCCATCCCCTGGCAGTTTCCCACTACTGCCAATTCCTTTCTTGTAGTATTATGATAATTATTCAAGGTCTGCTTATGAGTGTGAGAACATGTGGTACTCAGTTCTTTGTTTCTGTGATAAATAACTGAGTATTATAGACTCTATATACATCCAAGTTGCTGTGATGTTCATAATATTATTATTTATTTATATAATTTCTTTAATTATTGTTATTATTATTATTTTGAGTTAGAATCTCTGTCACCCAGGCTGGAGTGCGGCGGCATGCTCACAGCTACTGCAGCCTCAACCTGCTGGGCTTAGGCAATCCTTCTGCCTCAGCCTCCCGAGTAGCTGAGAATACAGGTGTGTACCACCATATTTGGCTAAATTTTTTTGATTTGCTTTGGAGATGAGGTTTCACCAAGGTGCCCAGGATGGTCTTGAACCGCTGGGCTCAGGCAATCCTCTTGACTCTGCCTCCTAAAGTGCTAGGATTACAGGCATGAGCCACTGTGCCTGGTGTTTAAATTATCTTTAATGTTTTTCTTCCAAATTAGAAGGTATCATGAGGTAAGCTAGGAGTTTATAATCTATTTGTGTGCTTGGCAGATTACAGAGATATATAAAAACAAAATTAAAATTAGTCTTCCAAGCCTCACTACTTAAAACTCACTAACAAATCATGACAATTACCTTTGATATTATTTTCTAATTCTTTCTAGCCATTTTTAAACTATATTTATTTTTAGAAGTGTAAATGCAAGTGTACACATATAGCCATATGTTTTTATATTGTTCAAATCATTTTGCATAAGCAATTCAGTGTTTTTTCATCTAAGTTCTTCATGTAAGCATTGTTTCAGGTAATTCAGACATTCCTTGTGAACATAATGTGCCAATACTTGGAAAGTGCATGAGTATTTAGCTATTTCTTTTTTGTTAGTCATCAAGATTTTTTCAATATTTTTAATCTTATAAATATGGCTAAAATATCTCTGCAAATTTTTTCTCCATTTTGTATTATTTTTACAGACTTGAAATTACTTGATCAATGGCAGTTTTGATACATATCTTCCTAATTGTTTTCCAAAAATTCAGTACCCAACCAACTCATCAAAAGGGTGTGAGAGACCCTATTACATATTATTACTTGAATTATATTTAATGTTTAATTATATTTAATAAGTTGTGATAGTTTGACAGATGTCAACATTTGTTTTGTCTTAGTTTACATTTGACACTAAATTCAATGAAGTCTTGCAATGTTTTCATCAATTCTGCTTGTTATTGGTTGTCCTGACCTCTCTTCATCAGTGACACATTTTCTCTCAGAAAAACTTTTAATACATTTGTACACAACTGTTTTCTTCATAGCACTATCCCCACAAATTTCTACTAACATGTCTCTGATTTCACTTCCACTCTGGCCAAGTTTAACAAGAAATTTAACATTTGTTCTTTGCTCTAATTCAAGCTTTGACATTCTTGTGACAGCACACAAAAACATGCAACAACAATAATGACCACCACTCAGCAAGACACTACCACATGTTGATACAAACACAGATGTGAGACACTGATATACCAAGGTTATGAAACCTTATTGAGTATTTGGTACGGTGCTGCCAACATAAGCGCACACTGGCAAGTTTGCAAACTTAATTGTCAGACCTCATATACATAGCCATACATTCACAAATACATAGATCCAGCTATACAGGTTACTTTGTAGATTGGTTTCTTCTCTTTCATAATATGTTTAAGGTTTTATTTATTTGAATAAAATACGAAAGCTAAGTCATACTTTTCATTTTAAAAATGATGCATAATAATTTTACATATTTATAGAGTACATGTGATATTTTAGTATCCAATGTTTTGACTCAAGTCAGGGTATTTAGGATGTCCATCACCTCAAATATTTATCGTTTCTTTTTTTTTGTTTTTTTTGAGTTGGAGTCTCACTCTGTCGCCCAGACTGGAGTGCAGTGGCCGCTCCCGG
>NW_007252715.1:48429-55258 GCF_000164805.1 Carlito syrichta
CAAGTTGCCCAGGCGGGTCTCGAACCCGTGGGCTCAGGCAATCCACTCACCTCAGCCTCCCAAAGACGCAGGATTACAGGCTGAGCCACCGAGTTTGGCTTATCGTTTCTTTTTAATGGGAACATCTCAAATCTTCTCTTCTAGCTATTTTGAAATATACAATCAATTATTGTTACCTGTGGTCACCCTACTCCTACTGTGTTATCAAATACTGGAACTTATTCCTTCTTTCTAACAGTATCTTTTTTTACCTATAAAGCAACCTCTCTTATCTCTCTGCTCTTCATCCTTTCCAGCCTCTGGCAATTACCTTCTACTCTCTATCTCCAAGAGGTCAGCCTTTGTACCTCCCACAAATAAGTGAGAACATATGATATTTGAATTTCTGTGCCTGGCCTATTTTATTTGACATAATGACCTCCAGTACCTTAATGTTACTACAAGTGACAGAATTTAATTCTTTTTTATGAATGAATAGTATTTTTTGTGTATATGTACCACATTTGCCTTATTCATCCACTGATGGACACTTAGACTGATTAGATTTCTTGGCTATTGTGAATAGTGCTGCAATATACATTGGAGGGGGGCAGGTATCTTTTTGATAAACGAATTTCCTTTCCTTTGGCAAAATACTTAGTAGTAGAATTTCTGGATTTTACAGTAGTTCCCTTTTAAGTATTTTGAGAAGGTTTCATACTGTTTTCAGTATTAGCTATGGTAATTTACATTCCTTACAACAGTGTATGAGTTTCCTTTTTTCCATATCCACATCAGTGTTTGTTATTTTTTTAATAATAGTCATTCTAACCGAGATGAGATAATATCTCACTGTGGTTTTGATTTACCTTTGTCTGATAATTAGTGATGTCTAGCAATTTTTCATATACCAGTTGGCCATTTGTATATTTTCTTTTGCAAAATGTCTATTTGGATACTTGAAAAACTTTTTAAATTTCTTTCTTTCCTGCCTCCCTCCCTCCCTTCCTTTCCTCAGGGTCTCAGTGCCCAGACTGGAATGCAGTGCCATAATCATGGCTCACTGCAGCCTTGAACTCCTGGGCTCAGGTGATTCTTCTGCCTCGGGCTCCTAAGTATCTGGACTACAGTGTGCACCACCATGCTTGCCTTTTTGCCAATTTTTAATGTGATTATTCTTATTTATTTGCTCTTGAGATATTTTATTTTTTGTATATTCTGAATATAAATTACTTTTTGAATGAATAGTTTACAAATATTTTCTCCCATTCTACATATAGATTCTCTCTTCACTTTGTTGATTGTTTCTTTTGCTTTGCAGAAAATTTTTAGTTTACTACAATCCCATTTCTCTATTTTTGGTTTTGTTGCTATACTCTTGAAGTCTTATTCATAAAAGCTTTGCCCAGTCTAATGTTCTAAAGCATTTTCCCTGTGTTTTCTTCTAGTTGTTTATAGTTTGGGATCTTATGTTTAAGTCTTCAATCCATTTTGAGTTAATTTTATATGGCAAGAGATAAATGTCTAGTTTTATTCTTCTGCATATGAATACTCAGTATCTCCAGCACTATTATTGATGAGAGTATCCTTTTTTTGATGTATGTTCTTGTTGCCTTTATTGAAAATCAATGGACTGGAAATACATGGATTCATTTCTGGGTTCTGTATTCTGTCCCATTGGTCAACTCATCTGTTTTTATAACAATGCCATTCTGTTTTGGTTAATATAGCCTTGTTGTATATTTCAAAGCCAGGTTGTGTAATGCCTCCAGCTATGTTCTTTTTTTCTCAGGATTGCTTTGGCTTTTCAGGATCTTTTGTGACTATGTATGAACTTTAAGATTGTTTTCTCCTCTTTTTGTGAAGACTATCATTGGTATTTTAATAGAGATTTCTTTGAACCTGTAGGTTGCTTTGGGTAATATGTACATTTTAACAATACTTACTATCCAATTCATGAACATAGTATGTCATTCCATTTGTGTGTGTGTTTTCTTTAATTTGTTTTTATCAATGTTTTGTAGGTGTTATTGTAGAAGTCTTTCACCTCCTTGGTTAAAGTTATTTTGGATTTTTTTTTTGTAGTTATTGTAAATGGGATAACTTTCTTAATTTCTTTTTCAGTAAGTTCATTATTGATGTATAGAAATGCTGCCAATACTCATATGTTGATTTTTGTATGCTGCAGTGTTACTGAATTTGTTTATTAGATCTAAGAGATTTTTGGCTGGACATAGTGGCATGAACTTGTAATCCTCATTGCTTGGCAAGCTGAGTAGGGAGGACCTCTTGGACCCAGCAGTTTGAGATCTTCCTGGGCAACATAACAAGACCTTGTTTAAAAAATGGATTTTTTTTTTTTTTTTGCTGGGATGTCTAATTTTTTCCTGACATATGATCATGTCTTCTATAAAGAGGAAAAATTTGACTTTTTCATTTCAAATTTAAATTAGGTCCTTTTTTTTTTTTTTTTTTTTTTGTCTGTCATTGCCCTGATTTCTTTGGGTAGGACTTTCAATACTATGTTGAATAGGAGTAGTGAAAATGAGTATCCTTGTCTTATTCCAATTCTTATAAGACAGCCTTTGCAGCTTTGCTCCATTCAATATAATGTTAGTTGTAGGTCTGTCATATGTGGCTTTTATTATGTTGAAGAATGTTTCTTCTATGACTAAGTAATTGAGGGTTTATTATCATGAAAATATGTTGTATTTTATCAAATGTTTTTTTCTGTCTATTGAAATGATCATTTGGTTTTGTCCTTCATTCTATTGATGTAATGTATCACATTTGTTGATTTGCATATGTTGTGCCATCCTTCCATTCCTGGGAAAAATCCCCCTTGATCATAGTGAATTACCTTTTTGATATGTCGTTGGATTTAGTTTACTTATAATTTGTTGAGAATGTTTGCATCTATGTTCATTAGAGATGCTGGCCTGTCATTTTCTTTTTTTGTTGAGTTCTTGTCTGGTTTTGGTATCATGATATGCTGGCCTCAGATAGTGGGTTAGAAAGCATTCCCTCCTCTTCAGTTTTTTGGAATAATTTTGGAAGAATTGGTATTAGTTTTTTATAAGTTTGGTTAGGAGACTTATTACTGATTTAATTTTGTTATGTATTGGTCTGTTAAGGTTTTCTTTTTCTCTCTGCTGTTTCTGGGTGTCAGTTGTAATATCTCTTTTTTTTGTTTCTGATTTTATTTATTTGGGTTCTCTCTCTCTCTCTTTCTTCCCCCTCCCCCACAGTCTACCTAGCAGTTTATCATTATGTTTATCTTTTTATAAAGCCAAATTTTCATCTTCTTGATTTTTTTCTATTTCTTTAAGACACTGTTTCCTTTAGTTCTTCTCTAATCTTCACTGTTTCTTTTATTCTACTTACTTTGAGTTTGGTTTGCTTTTACTTTTCTAGTTCCTTGTGGTGCATTGTTAGGTTGTTTATTTGGAATTTTCCTATCTTTTCAGTGTTTCAGTATTTATTGCTATAAACTTCTCTTTTATCACTACTTTTGCTGTATTCCATAGTTTTTGGTATACTGTGTTTCTATTTTCATTTGTTTCAAGAAATTTTTTATTTCTTCTTGACTTCTTCATTGATCCAATGGTTGTTCAAGGGCAGGTTTTTATTCTTTTAATTTCCAGGTATTTTTACTGATTTCAAGTTTCTCTGGTTATTGATTTCTAGTTTTGTTCCATTGTGGTCTGAGATGATACTTGATATAATTTCAGTTTTTAAAAATTCATTGAGATTTGTTTTGTGGCCTGTATGTTTTGTGATCTATTCTGGAGAATGTTCTGTGTTCTGATGGAAAGAATGTATTCTGCAGATGTTAGATAAAATGTTTTGCAAATATGTTAGGTTCATTTGGTCTATGTTCAATTTAAATTCAATGTTTCTTTGTTGATTTTCTTTTTAGATGGCCTGCCCAATGTCGAGTGTGGTGTCAAAGTCTTCAATTATTAATATATTGGAGTCTGTCTCCATCTTTAGATCTAATAATATTTGTATTAGGTATCCATGGTACATTTATATTTAGAATTGTTATATGATCTTGCAGAATTAATCATTTTATTATTTTATAATAGCCTTTTTTTTTTCTTTTGAGTTGGATTCTCACTCTGTCGCCCAGACCGGAGTGCAGTGGCCGTTCCTGGCCACCGCAGCCTCGACCTTCTGGGCTCTGGCAATCCTTCCGCCTCAGCCTACCAAGTAGTCGGAATTACAGGCATGCGCTACTACGCCCGGCTGATTTTTTGATTTATTGTAGAGATGAGGTCTCGCTGCCCAGGCGGGTCTCGAACCCGCGGGCTCAGGCAATCCACCTACCTCAGCCTCCCAAAGGCACGGGATTACAGACTGAGCCACCGAGCCCGGCTATAATAGTCTTATTTATCTCTTTCTATAAAGTTTTTAACTTAAAGTCCATTTTATCTAATATAAGTATAGTTACTCCTGCTGACTTTTAGTTTCTGTTTGCATGGAATGTCTCTTTTTATTCCTTCACTTTCAGTCTACATTAGCCATTATAGGTAAAATGAGTCTCTTGTAGGTGGTATATACTAGATGGATATTTTATTAAGTCAGCCAGTCTATATCTTTTAATCGGAAGTGTCATCCATTTTCATTCAGTGTTGTTATTGATAGGTGAGAACTTATTCCTGTCATTTTGTTAATTGTTTTCTGATTGTTTTGCATATCTTTTTTTTTCTCCCTCTCCTTGATTGTCATTGCAGTTGAGTGGTTTTCTGTAGTGGTGATAATTGAATCCTTTTTGTTTCTCATTTGTGTGTCTGTTCTACCAGTGAGTTTTATACTTTTGTTTGTTTTCATGGTGGTAGATATTGACCTTTCACTTTTAGGTATAGTACTTCCTTAAGCATTTACTGGTGGGCCAGTCTTGTGGAGATGAATCCCCTCTGTCTTTACATATATGGGAAAGACTTTGTTTATCTTTTGTTTCTTAAAGGACAGCTTTGCTGAGTATAGTATTTCTTCCTGCCAGTGTCCCCTCTCCCAACATTTTGAATATATCATTCTATTCTCTCCTGATCTGTAAAGTTTCTGCTGAAAACTTCAGTTATTCTGAGGATTCCCTTATATGTGACTTGATGCTTTCCTTTTGTTACTTTTAGAATTTTCTCTGTTTTTGTGAAATCATTCTTTTTTAATAATTACATAGTGTTTTATGAAAAGTGTATTTATTCATTCCTCTGTTGCTAGATATTTGCTTTGTTCCAGTTTATATCTTTTAAAAAATACAACAGAGCAATGAGCATATTGCAAATACATATGGGAAAATTTTTGTAAATATGTTATAGAAGAGAAAATACTGATTCAAAGGTTATACTTATTTTAAACTTAAAAAATACTACTAATATTCAAAAGGCTTTATAAATTAATATTATTACAAACATTGTAACTGTGTCTATACATCCCAAGGATTATCAAACATTATTATTATTTTTAATATTAAAATCAAGTGGCTGAATGGTATCATAGTTTAGTTTTACTTTGCAGCTTTGATTAATAATTGTTAATAATAAATTTATTATTAATAATTTATATTTATGCATTATTATGTGTTTTTATGCTTTGCCCACTTTTCAACTGGGTTGCGTGTCTTTTATTTTACTGATCTCTTGAAATACAGAGTGTGTCAAAAAATGTATACACATTTTAAGAAAGAAAAAAATTAATATTAAATATGTAATACTCCATATACACCAACAACAAAAGATGAAAAGATTAATACACATCACATTTGACTTCTACCATTACAACAGGTGCTCAAAGTGGTTACTATCAGTGTCTAGACACTCAATTACAGCAAACTTCTATAGGACTTGATGCTATGTGAGACCTCCCAGATCTTCTCTTGTGCACATCACACAGTACCATGTGTCTCAAACTTATCACAGATGTACAGTTGTTAGGCATGTTGGAGGTTCTGTTGCATACTCATGCCTCGATTGTTGTTGCACTTCCACAATGTTCTCAAATTTCAAATCCCTCTTCAAAATAGTCTTGTGCTCCTCAAATGACAGCCATGCTCTTGCCATTTTCTTTGACTGTCCTGCCTGTCACATGGTGATGCTAGCATTCACTTGACTAATGTCATCTATTGAGTGAATGTCATAATACACAGTGCTACCATAATTCAGTTCAATTTAAAAAATGTGTGTGTATATTTTTTGCATCCTCAATATATACACCTATGTAATACATGATATCCAAATGTATAAGACATGTAATATAAAGTATATATTATACAATATGTAATATGTTTTTAGTGTATAATAAATATGTCTAATGTATTGTGGATGATTATTGAGATATAATATATAAATCACATGACATGATATAAATAAATAATACTTTATAACATACAGTATTAACACACATATAATATATAATAGGTAATAGGTACTATACAATTATCAACTTTCAATAACAGCCAGTTATATAATTATCATATTTTTTTTTACAAATGCTGCAAATATATATATTTTTAATTTACTGCTTTTCTTTTAATTTTGTTTATTATGTATATTATTGAACAGAAGTTTTGGGGAGTCAAATCTCTAAATATTCCTTTTTATGAATTTTGTATTTGGAGTCTTGCCTAGTAAGACCTTCACCATCTCAATGCCAAATGATTTTTTAAATGTTTTAAATATTATTTTGAACACAGCAAAATTAATTTTGTGTGGACTTATTTTATATAAAGTATAATACAGAGATTCATTTCTTTTTTCTTTGAATATATCACTATTCAAATAATGTATTAAATAATCCATCTTTTTGCCATTGAGAATGGTTTATCATAATTTTTTTTTTTTTTTTTTTG
>NW_007252715.1:55373-99698 GCF_000164805.1 Carlito syrichta
TTGTAGAGATGAGGTCTCGCCAAGTTTCCCAGGTGGGTCTTGAACCTGCGGGCTCAGGCAATCCACTCACCTCAGCCTTCCAAAGCGCTGGATTACAGGCTGAGCCACTGAGCCCGGCTATAAATTTTTAAAATATACATATGTATCTGTTTCTAGATTTTTAATTCTGCTTCACTCTTGTATTTTACTATTCCATCTAAATTGTAGTACTTTTTTATCACTAGAGATTAAAGTGTGCTCCTTCTCTTGATACATCTAGTTGTTTTTAGTTGAATAACAGATACTGTAAGTAAAACTATTAAGAGGTTATGTTCCTTCTAGAATGAACTCATTCTTCTTTTATAGTCAGACAGTGTTAGTAAATAATTATTGCTTTAATTCAAACAAAGACTCTTCCTAGGCAAATTTTAGTAAGGCTGGGTCTAACACTAATTTATTCTTGGCCTTTCATAGTTTGAAAGAGAGCCTGGAGTAATCTGTCGAAGAAGTTTGAGGTATTTAAGGGCTGATTAATTAAAATGTATGACCATGAAAAGCAATAACCCACCACAAATTTATTGGGCAGCCTTTTAATAGTGTTGCATGACAGAAGTTGCTGTTAGTATGAGATCATCCAGAGGCTTATGAAATGGAGGCCTCCATCTAGAATATAGAGAAGGCAAGGGAGCTACTGGGAGACAGAGGTATCAGAAAGGAGGATAAGCAGCAGGGTGAGGGCTCTCTGAGTTAGAGAGCTCCAAAGATCAGTAGCAACTTGGGAACTTGTAACTACAAGGCTTTGTCTTATTAGTGGATAACAACTGTCACATGAGGTTTTGCAGAGTATGCAAAAAATCTGGTTCTTTGAACTCTTTTAAAAGTAAGCAGACATGTAAAAATTTTAGTTTGGATTTAGAAGAATTTTAAGCTAATGAATCTCAGCCTGTAGTAAAGAAATAAACATTCTATGAGTCAATATGCAGAGGCCGCTTTTGACTCAAGTATATAGTCTGAAAGTTCTTCTACATTGACTTGTCTCTCAAGAGCATGGCATAAAAGTTATCTTACTTTTCTGAGTTTTTCTTTTCTTTTAGGAGTCATAGCCTCTCTGTTTATTGTTGCCTTAGCTCTCCTCAATCAAATGATTCTGGTTTTGATCTGGCTGTTTGAATTGTCTAATGTCAACTAGTCTACTTTAATTAAAACTGAGTGTCTTTTTCTTTTAACTAGTGAGTTTAATCTGTTTATATTTATTTTGATTATTGATTTATTTAGACATATTTATTTCTATGTGCTTTATGTTTTATTTTCTTTTTTCTCTTGTCCTATTTTATTTTTGAGTAATAGACTTTTTATTACTATCCCTTTTTCTATTACTAGATTAGCAGTTATATGTAGAGACTTTATTTCTATTTAATTGGTGATTACCCTGCCACTCATAACTTCATATTTTATTCCAAATCCAAATTACATGAAGGGGAACCACCAAACCAGATTTATTTATCAAAAATTGTGTATTTATTCTTACATGTTTAAACTTCAATCACCTTCAAAGTTCTCTTTGTTTGATGCAATACACCCATCAGGATGTTTTCCCACTGATCAAAACAGGTTTTGAACTTTCAATTTTGATGCCTTTTAGTGTACTTCTGCTATTTTTTGTTTCACCTCTTCCACATTGACAAAAAATTTCCCTTTGAGGACTTTTTTCATCTGGGGAAACAAACAAAAAGTTGCTGGAGCAAGATCAGGTGAATAGGGAGGATGGGTCATGGGGTTCATGCGATTTTTGGTCAAAAACTACTGACCACTCAGTGCCCATGTGGGCCAGTGCATTGTCATGGTGGAAGAACCAGTCACCTGTTTGCCACAACTCTGGACATCTCTTCCGCAAATCATCTCTCACAAAAACGCTAACGGGTACCCTGATGCTTATGGGTTCCTAGAACACTTATATAACTGGGAAAGCCTATACTACAAGGGACCCTCTCTCCAAAAGATAATTCAATATTTTTGGTCTCCCCTCCTAAATACACATATATTTTAAACAAAATTTAAATTTATTTTAACTGAAAAAATTTAAGTTTATTTTAACTGAAAATATAAATTCTATGCATATATACTCTTCTACTGAAGATTCCATCCTCATGATGCCCCTCAATCCAGACACACACACATAAACTCACAGACAATCCTCCATTCTTATTTTTACAGTATTTTAAAATTTATAATAGTTAATTCCATTAAATATCTACTTAACCTTGCCAAATGTTCTGTTGATATCTTTTTGTTTCTTGTATTCATTTCTCCTTTTTGGATTTTTGAGATATAGATTGTATTGATTATTTTAGTAAAATCTTTGACTAAAACATTCTCTTTATAGTTGGATAATAAAAATGTTTTTATTTTGCCTTTAATTTTTACCAATTTTGCATGAGGAAGATATAGCTGTACATATATGTGTATATAAATATATATACATACACTTACATGTGTGAATATATATTTATCTTTGTAGTTATCTTTCCTCGATATATTACAGTAATATTGTTTATATTCTTCTACCATTAATGGTGACTGATAAGTCTATTGTTTTCCTGATTGTTGCTCTTTTGCAAGTAATCATTTATTAATCTGGTAGTCTTAAACTCTTTTTATCCTTGAGACTCAACATTTCACTAAATGCACATGGAATAAATTTTTATTTATTTGTACTGTATCTTTTAAGTCTGAAGCCTTGTGTCTTTCTTCAATTACAACTATTTTTTTTCCCAGCTTTTAAAACATTGCATCTTTCCAATTTTCTCTACTCTATTTCTGGAACTCATCTTAATGTTATGTTAGAAAGTATCCTTATTTTTCATATTCTTAGCTTCTTTCTCATATTTTCTATCGCTAATTTTTAATACTATATTTTGGGTTTGTTTTAGATTTATCATCAAAATGTATTATTACTCTCCAGAACTGCTTAATTTTCCTAATCAGTTTATTTTTTAAAATTTGTAAATTTTTATTTGGCTTCTCTTGTTTTATACGATTTTCCTTGTCTTTTGAATATTTATATCCTGTGTTTTTTTACCTTAACACTTCAGATACACTTACTGTCAAGTCCCTTTCACTTGTTACTTATATTTCTATAGTATAAATTCTTTCATTTGTTAATTCCACAGGTTATCTTGGTGTTATACTTTTTTATAAATTACACTGAAGAAACATTTTATAGTAGTTTTAAAATATGTTTTGGAAGTTTTGTGGGTGTATGCATTGGAAGCCTCCCTGTAGTAATATCTCACAGGTGATTCTGCCCCAGTTCCGTGGTATTCCCAGTATTAACTTTTAGGCTAGATTTTTTACTCTGATGGTTTTGAAATACTCAGTTAATGTAAAGTTGATATAAAGTTGGGATCAGTTAATATAAAGTTGGGATCAGAGCTAGGGGTCAGCTTTCTGGTAGATGATTCTCTTTTCAATCATAGCCTGAAACAAATGACTTGCTTCTTTTTTTGCGATCTTAGAAACTAGGTAGGCATTTGTTTGTACAGCTGATGCCTACTTCTGGATCCCTATAACATCTGGGATCTCTGGCCCCAACCGTAGCTTCCATGTGAAAGTTAAAGCCCCAGTCCCTAATGTATGTTTCAGATTCCAATCTGCCAGGAGCTCCAGAGTTTCAAGCACTGGTCACCACTATACCTCAGTGCTTCTTTTTTATTTCTGGGACCTAAAAAATTCTCCTCTGACTTATGGACCACAACAAAATATCCAGTTCTAGTGGTTTGAAATTAGGGGGCAAAGCTCTTATGTATATTCATGTGGCTGTATTACTCATAAATTTCTACTAAAAGCTATTAAAACACTGCCATTGACTTCACTGTTAAGATTTACTTCTAAGGCAGTGATTTGACAAGCACACAAAGATGAGTTCTTGAGGATGTCCTTAGCAATAAAGAAAAATTGCAATGACCCTAAATCCATTTCAATAGGAACATCTCTAAATAAATGATGTACAAAAATATAAGGAAATAATATAGAGCCAGTAGATATATTGTGAAATAGTATTTATTTTCATTGAGAAATAAAAATATTGATTAAGATGATGAAGATTAAGATGATCATAGCTAATTCTCTATACAGCTTGCTCTGTGTCAGACACTATTCTGTATGATTTATGTGTAGTAATTCATTTGATTTACACAATAGCCCTATTATACTGGTCATATTCTTTATCTCCCATTTTACATAATGAGTAAAAAATAGTGAATATGACATGACACATAAAATTTGGAAACTGCACACATATTTATAAAATATTCTTTTGGCTTAAAGAACACACAGGGAAGGTAACTGGTAGCTAAAGGAACAGAGGTGGGAGTAAAACTTTTAAGCTATAATCCATCTGAATAGGCTACAGTCTATTTTATTTTATTTTATTTATTAAAAATGTGAGGTACAATTCAGGGTTAGGTATGCAAATGTTCATTGTGCAGGTACCCTTGTTGATGAGGTATGCCCCCCTCCCCTGGCAGCTTCCCATTACTGCCAATCCCTTTCTAATAGTATTATGATAATTGTTCAAGGTCTGCTTATGAGTGGGACATATGGTACTCTGATCTTTGTTTCTGTGATAGATCACTGAATATGATGAACTCTAAATCCATCCAAGTTGCTGCAAAGTCCATATGTTTGTCCTTCGTTATGGATGCCCAATAGTCCATTGTGTATATATACCACATTTTTAAAAAATCCAGTTCAGTTTCCATGGCAGCACAGTTGGTTCCATGTTTTTGCTATTGTGAATAATGCTGCAATAAACATGCATGTACAGGTATCTTTTTTTATAGAATGATTTTAGTTCCTCCAGGTATATTCTCAATAAGGGGATTGCTGGGTCACATGGAAGGTCAATTTCTAGTTCTTTCAGAAATCACTACACTGTTTTCCAAAGAGGTTGCACTAGTTTGCATTCCCACCAGCAGTGTAGAAGCATTCTTTTTTCTCTGCATCCTCACCAGTATCTGTTGTCATTAGTTTTATTAATGATGGCCATTATTACTGGGGTTAGGGGGTATCTCAGTGTAGTTTTGATTTGCATTTTTCTGATAATTAGTGAGGCTGAGCAATTTTTCATAAGTCTGTTGGCTATCCATATCTCTTCTTTTGAGAAGTGTCTATTCATGTCTTTTGTCCACTTTTTAATGGTACTTTTTTTTTTTTTCCTTTCAGCATGTTTGAGTTCCTTGCAGATCCTGGATATTAGGCCTTTGTCAGATATACAGTTGGCAAATATGTTTTCCCATTCTGTGGGCTGTCTCCCCACTCTATTGATGGTTTCTTTTGCTTTGCAGAAGCTTGTCAGTTTGATGAAGTCCCACTTGTCTATCTTATCTCTAATGGCATGGGCACTCGGAGTTTTGATCAAGAATTGGTTTCCAGTTCCAATTTTCTAAGGATGTTATAGTATGAGGTTTGAAATGTAGGTCTTCGATCGATGTAGAGTTGAATTTTGTGTATGATGATAGGTAAGAGTCCTGTTTCAATCTTCTGCATGTGGTCAGCCAGTTTTCTCAGCACCATTTACTGAATAGGTTCTCCTCTCCCCAGTGTTTGTTGTTGGAGGCTTTGTCAAAGATGAGTTGGTTGAGGCATTGAGACTTTGCTTCCCGAATCTCTATCCTGTTCCATTGGTCTATATGGCTGTTCTTGTACCAATACCAGGCTGTTTTGATTACTGTAGTCTTATAGTAAAGTTTGAAGTCTGGAAGTGTGATACCTCCTGCTTTGTTTCTTTTGCTAAGGATTGTTTTTGCTATTCGTGGTCATTTATGTTTCCATATGAATTTCTATATTGTTATTTCTAGGTCTGAAAAGAATGATGTTGGTAACTTAATGGGTATTGCGTTGAATCTGTAGATTGCCTTTGGTAGGATGGACATCTTAACAATGTTGACTATTCCTATTAATGAGCATGGAATATTTTTTCATTTGTTTGTGTCCTTTTGGATTTCTTTGAGCAGTGTTTTGTAGTTTCCATTGTAAAAGTCTTTCACTTCTCTGGTAAGGGAGATGCCAAGATATTTCAGTTTTTTGGTGGCTATTGTGAATAAGATTGTGCTTTTTATTTGGTTCCTGCCTGATTGTTGTTGGTGTAGAAGAATGCAACTGTCTTTTGCACATTTATTTTGTGCCCCAAGACTTTGCCAAAGTCTTTATCATTGCAAGTAGGTTTTTGACAGGTTCTCTTGGATTTTCGAGATATAGGATCATATCATCAGCAAAGAGGGATAACTTGATTTCCTCTTTTTCCTATTTGGATATTTCTGATTTCCTTCTCTTGTCTAATTGCTGTAGCTAGAACTTCCAAGACAAGAAGTTGAACAAGAAGGGAGAGAGTGGGCAGTTTTGTCTTGTTTAGTTTGCAGGGAATTTTTCCAGTTTCTTTCCATTTAGCAATATGCTGGCTGTAGGTTTATTGTAGATGGTGCTTACTATTTTGAAGTATTTTCCTTCTATAGGTGTTTGAGGATTTTTATCAAGAAGGATGCTGAATCTTATCAAAAGCCTTTTCTGCATCTAATGATATAAACATGTGGTTTTTGTTTTTATATCTGTTGATGTATTTAATTACATTTATAGCCTTGCAGATGTTTAACCAGCCCTGCACACTGGTGATGAAGCCTACTTGGTCATGGTGGATGATTTTTGAGATTTGTTGTTGAATATGATTTGCTAGGATCTTGTTGAGACTTTTTGCATGTATGTTCATAAGGGATATTGGCCTGTAGTTCTCTTTTTATGTTGAATTTTTACCTGGTTTGGGTTTCAGTGTGATGTTAGCTTCATAAAATGGTTTGGGGAGAATTACATCTTTCTCAGTTGCCTGGAATACTTTCAATAGATTTGGTGTCAGTTCCTCCTTGTATGTTTTGTAGAATTCTGCTGAAAAGAACTTCCTGTCCAGGGCTTTTTATTTGTAGGCAGTTTTCTTATGATGGAGTCAATGTCTTAGGTTGTTGTTGGTCTGTTTAGTGTCTCAATGTCTTCTTGTTTCAACCTTGAGAAGTGGAGGGATGTTAGAAAGCCCTTCATATTATTTAGGTTATCAAGTTTGTTTCCATACAAGTATGAATAGTAACCTCTGATCTTTTGTATTTCTTCATGTTCAGTTGTGACTTGATCTTTTGAATTTCTATTTGGACTTTTTTTCTTGGTCATTCTGGCTAGGGGCCCATCAATCTTGTTAATTCTTTCAAAGAATCAGTTTTTTGTTTTGTTGATCTTTTCTAGGATATTTTTGTCTTCTATGTCTCGTATTTGGGCTTTTACTTTGATGATCTGGATTCTTCCACTAAAGTTAGGGTCTTGTTGGTCTTGTCTTTCAAGCTCCCATAGGTGATTTGTTGGGCTGTTATTTGTGTTTTTTCCATTTTCTTGATGTGTGTTTGTAGATATATAAATTCCCCTCTTAGAACTGATTTCATGGCATCCCAGAGGTTTGGGTAAGATGTTTCTTCATTTTCATTTGTTTCCAGGAATCTTTTAACTTCTGTTTTGATTTCAGTGTTGACTCAGTCATTCAGCATCATGCTGTTTAGTGTCCATGTCTTTGTTGGTTTGGAGGAAATTTTATTGTTATTGATAATTATGAGTAGCAAACAGTGAATATGTCATGATTTACATAAAATTTGGAAACATGCAGACATATTGATAAAATTTCCTTTTCGATTAAAGAGCACACAGGAGAAGGTAACTGGTGGCTAAAGGAATAGAAATGGGAGAAAAGATTTTAAGCTATGATCCATCTGAATAGGTTACAGTCTATTTTATTTTATTTTTATTTTTATTTTTTTTGAGACAGAGTTACACTCTGTCGCCCAGATTGGAGTGCAGTGGCATGCTGCTCATGGCCACTGTAGTCTCTACGGCTGTGCTCAAATAATCCTTCCACCTCAGCCTTCCAAGTAGCTGGAACTACAGGCATGTGCCACCATGCCCAGCTAACTTTTTGATTTGTTGTAGAGACAAGGTTTCACCACGTTGTTCAGGCTAGTCTTAATTAAACCTGTGGCTCAGGCAATCCTCTCACTTCGATCTCCCAAACTGCTGGGATTATAGGCTTGAGCCACCATGCTTAGCCTACAGTCTATTTTAATAATTAAAAAATATTAACAAAGAGTGAAGTTGCCGGACTTGACTCTAGTATTTATGTGTGTGTACAGGAGGAACATTGAAGATCTCAGACAGAGAAATTCATGGAGGTAAAGGGAATGAGGCATAAATGAATAGTATTGCTGTGTACTTGGTGAGTGTTTGTAACTGACTGACCCAGGCATAGAGTATGTGAAGTGGAATAAAAGGCATACTATAGATCCATTTAGGCTTGATACCAATCTTTTAGAATACCATTGCTCATTGTTGATAACAGATTTGTCCGTATGGACACAGTGGCATTGTGATAGCAGGTGTTCACAAATTTTGGCTTGGCCTTTTTCTCTACTTCATGTTTTCCTCTCTTTTCTTTCTCTGAAATTTATTTATTCATTGTAGAGGAGGAACCAGATACTACAATTTAATAAAATCACCTGTTGGAAAACCACAACTAAAAAATTTTTCCTTCTATTCCTTTTCTACTTGAAAAATAGCAAGTTATTACTCTTTTTCTCCCACAATCATAGTAGATTACTTATGTTTTCTTTTTAAAATTATCATTCTTAATTGGATCCCAAGATAGTTGTAGAGGTTCAATTTGTTAAACCTCCTGTTTGGCATGATTATGTTGGGAATAACAGTTCATTTCAAAGTTAAGCATCCTCACAATGCAGGTTTATATCTGGGGAAAAAGCTGATGATGACCATGGGGAGTACTTGAGAACTTATGTTACCTTGAAGATATACAGAGATTATTTCCCATGGAAAAAGCATGAGCATTCTGGCAGTTTTAGTGTATTGTGAAAAGGCAGCAGGAAAAGAAAAAAATGCGGATACTAGAACCCACTGAATCTTTGATTAGTTATGTGATGATACTGCAGTTCTCTTCCTCCAACATGTACCTTTATGGTATGGCTGCACCTTTTTAATCAAAGTAAGGGGCTTCATATTATATTAGAACAATTCTATTTTAATTAGAAAAATACCTTTGAGAATACGGTGTGGAGTCACCTGTGATAGTCTAAGGATGTTGCTTGGTTACAGGAAGAGTCTTAGACAGACTCCAGAGAGTGTTCTTGTGCTTCCTGGGTGTCTAACTCTAGGAATCTGTCTTTAGAACTCGTTTAACTACTATGATATATAACCATATTCTTGGTGGTAGATGAGAGAGTATAAAGATAGTGAAAGGGGATTGAAAAGTGTGATACCATCGTTTATGTTCTAAGTGTACCAGTAATCTATTTGTTCACTCTTACATCAACACCACATGTATTAATTATTATAATTTTATAAAAATATATTGATATCCATTAGAATCAGTTTCTGACATTCTTCAAATTATCTTGTCTACTCTTGACTGTTTTAATTTCCACTTCATTTCAAAATCAGCCTGTCAATTTTCACAAAGAAACTTTTCTTTATTTTTAATTTTAATTCTTATAATTAAATTTTGATCATGGAGGTACACGTGCTATTTTGTATTCATAGAGGAACACGAATCACAAGTCTTAAAGGAGAGAATTTAATTTGTCTTAATAGACTATTAGAGCAATGAAAGGAATAGTATTAGATAAATAATATCCTTTGAGGTTTTGAAGTCTCATTTGATTGATCATTTTCATGGGCACTAGTGTTATCTTTTGTCATCTTTTATATAGTTTACCTTAATTTTGAACTCAAATTTCTTTTTTTTTTTTGAGTGTTTATTTTTTTAAAAACGTATTTTTTATTATAAAATTGTGGGGTACAGTTAAGGGTTAGGTATACAAATGTGCATCGTTCAGGCACCCTTGTTGATAAGGGGTGTCTCCCCGTCCCCAGACAGATATTGACTATCGTTAATCCCACCTCCCTACCCTCCCATAGTTTCCCACTACTGTCAATCCTCCATGCAGAAGACTCAAACAAGACCCCTATCTATCCCCATACACAAAAATTAACTCTAAATGGATCAGAGACCTAAATGTAAAACCTCAAACCATAAGAACCTTAGAAAATGCAGGACACACCCTTATGGAAATTGGAACTGTCATCCAATTCCTGAACAAAACCCGAAACGCAAGTCCCATAAAAGATAAGGTAAACAAGTGGGACCTCATTAAACTGACAAGCTTCTGCAAAGCCAAAGAAACCATCAAGAGAGCAGGGAGACTGCCCACAGACTGGGAAAAAGTATTTGCCAACTCCAGGTCTGACAAAGGCCTAACATCTTGGATCTACAAGGAACTCAAACGTCCTGAAAAGAAAAAAACAAACAACCCCATTATAAAGTGGGTAAAAGATATGAACAGGCACTTCTCAAATGAACTCAAATTTCTAAATGATCTTTAAAATTATAGTTATTCATTAGGTCACTCATATATGCCCAACTTTTGGAAGTCAATTTTGTCAGTTAATGCATCTAAATTAATTTTTTAAAGTATTATTATTATTTTAGATTCAGTAGGTGCACATACATGTTTGTTACACGGACATATTGTAATGGTGAGGATTGGGTCTCAAGTGGTCCATTCCCCAGAGAGTGAACACTGTGCTCCATAGGTGGTTTCTGAATCCTAACCCTCTTCTCTTTCTCCCCTCTTATTGATGTCCCCAGTGTCTATTATTATCATCTTTGTGACCATTTAGCTCCCATGTATGAGTGAGAACCTGTCATGTTTGGTTTTCTGTAAGAATTGTTATTTTTATAACAAGAAACTTATTATAATTTTTGTTTTAGAAGTGATTACATTGAGATGCAGGAAGATTAAGTAATTTGTCTAAGTGAGCAGTGGGAACTACAGTAGAAACTGATACTTCCTGACTCTACATACTGACATTTTTTGCTGTCGTATTTAGCTTCTTCCAGGCTTCTCAGGCTGTTCCCTTGCGTTTGTCATTCATTCCATTATGAATAAACTTTTCCCCATTTTCTTCTGATGAGATTCCATCTCATTCACTTGCAGCCTCAGTCCCCTTGTTGCTTCAGAAATTGTTGCCAATAACCGAGGTCAAAGTGGTCTTTTCTCACTGAATTCACAAAAATCTTTACAACTCTCACATGTACTTATTTCTTTCTGTTCTATATTTATACAACTGAATTTTTCCAGCAAGACTGCAAACATCTTGATGGCAGTAACTGATTTTTATAGATTAGGTATTCATGATGCCTAGCTCCAGGTTCAATATAGGGTACAGAAAAATGTCTTAATATCTTGCATGGACAGACATTTGGGATTAAAAAGGAGATGAAGAAAATATGTCACAACCGACAGCACAAAATTTCAGGTAACCACCTCTCTCAAGTGGGAAGAAAGTTAATTTCATTAGCTGGAAAATCAGGTGAAAACTATTACTGATACATTTGTTGTTTCTATCTAGGGACAATTATCCCTCCCAGTGTTCTGTACTTGGGTTTGAATAACTATCCCTGTAGTCTGAGGACAATGTGTTATTTATGGCCTTAGAAACATAAACATGGGCTATGCTATAAATCCTATCAGATTTTCAATCAATGCTTTCACCTTCTCCTTAAGATAAGCCAGAAGTTTCATTCTTTGAAGAAAAATGAGAATGTGGCTTGTTTATTGTAAGAACATAGGTCATCTGAAGAGGCAAACAGTTTTCAAATTAAAGATGGTATCTTGTGTATTAGAGAAAAAAGATATGTGAAGGATGCCTATAATTGCAGGAAGAGTGAAACTACTTGGCTGGGGACTGCTGCTGACTCATCTTGGGAACCAGCTCGAGTCACTTCATCTTTAAGGACCTCAGTGTCTAAGCTTTCAAGTGAGAAAGATAATTTTCTTGTATCATGGTAAGGATGAGGTATAAGATAATGTATATAGATGTACTTGTGAACTCTTCAGCATTGGGCAATTGTGAAGGAGAGTTCATACTGGTGTAGTAGCCAGATAATTGAGCTGGGAATTTGAGGGCTTTAAACTGAGATCTGCAAGTTTAAAGGTCAACTTTCTCTGGACAAACCAGTGAAGGTTGGGGAAGGGACTGTGGCTTCTCTTGCTTGACTTCTCTCTACCCCAGAGGCGCCATTAAATATAGTTTGAAAGCCACATCTTATTTCATTTGACCTGCACTGCTCACTTTTGTTTATTACTAATTCTACTTTAGAGACCACAAACCTGATGCTTGTGTGACTTGCCGCAGGTCACACAATCAATAAGTAGTTGAGCCAAAACTTTCATAAGGTTGTCTGACTCCATCTGAAGTGTTTATAGGGGAGAATAATGATTCTCTTTACTCTGTGATAATAGTAACTAGGGAATAATAAACCCATGCATTTATAAAAGCTGACTGTAGGCTTTCAAAATGGAGCATTTAGTGTGGTTATAAAGGTGTAAATCCTCTTGTGCTAGTAAACTTGTAAACACTGAGGTAGATGAATTATTTAGCAGATAGAAACAACTTGTCGTCTATCATTGCAGAGTGAGGAAGACAGTGTTTGCTGGGGGAATTTATGACTTTGATGTCTCAATCTAGATTGCCCCTTTGGTACATCTAGGTTTTCTGAACCTGTATGGTATTCATTCACAGTTTCATTGATGCAAACAAAATTTTCTAAAGAAAGAATTCCATTTTACCAATACCAGTGGCAAGTTTCAGAGTACTTGGATTTTCTGATAAAATAACCTCAACATTTTTAAACTCAATACCTATCTAATACTTTAACCCTCGCTATAAAATCATCAGATTGTGTTGATTCTACCTCTGCTTATATGCCTCCATAGAAAAAGAGCTTCTGGTCTGGAATCTGAGACATGAGTTGGAATCCTAGTTCTGTTTCTTAAAAGACACATGATCCTTGGCATATTACTTAATAGCTATGTTCATGTATTCATTCATTATTCACCCACAGATATCGATTGAGAACCCACTATGTGTCAGTCTCTATGCTAAGAGCTGAAGACTCAGTATTGTCTGTGAATCATGGCACTTACCTTCACTGAGATTGAAGGCAAAATAGGGGTGATACAATGCGATAGTATGTGAGAGTGCTTTTGCAATTGAGAAATCTGATACTCTGATAGCTATAATCTCCTGATATTGGATATTAATTGTGATAGCATTAACATATAACTTCATAGAAAATGAAATTTTGGTTTAAATAAATAGTAGGAACAGGTCTGGGGAAACCAGGCTACCCTGGAGGAATTGTCCAAGACAGAAACTAAATGGCAGCTTGGTGTTGACCTGTTTTTCCAGGGAAACATGTATGGTAGGTAGAGATAGTCATGTGTTGCCTCACGGTTTTGAAAGACAGTGGAATATGAAGAACTCAGACAGTGTATCGTATCAAAAGAAGACTGACTGTGAGATGTCATACAATTGCTCAGCTATTTAAATTTTTCTGAATGTTACCAAATTCATGAACTGCTAAGTATAATTAGATTTCTGACAGAGAACTGTAAAATGGTTTTGCTTTGATTCTAGGTTTTAGTGCCAGATAGCGCCATTAAAGTGAAGGCAGAGAGAAGTAAGAGGAGATGAAGTATGGGAAATGCTATTCTCATGCAAGGAAAAAAACAAAGAGTAGTGTATGGAGCTCTTAAAGCTTCTGCAAAGAAGTGTTACTTCTGCTCATGTTTTATTGTCCAAACAAGTGAAGCAGTCAAACCTGATGTCAGTGTGGCAAAAAAGTATGAGTTTACTACAAAATGTAGCAGTTAATAATTGAAAAGCAAAATCAACCTTCTACAATATCTAAGGGCAGGGAGACAGAAGCCGAGATAGACTATATAAGCAAAACAGTCTATGCAGAATTAGGGCTTATCTAGCCCTCAAAAAGGGGAAATATGATGGGATGATGGGTGTAACGGAGAGTGGAATAGTCATAAAGGATGCAGACGTAAAGAAAGATTGGAGTTTGTAGAGAATGAGTAGCTCTTATTTATTGTTATGCATATTATGAATAATTTTAGCACTGCTTCTGGTTGCAAGGTGAAAGATGGGTAATAGATGAGAAATGTATTTAGAACAATCGATTGGATATGAACAGAAAAGTCCAAGAGAGTAATGCCAGTGGAAGGCAAGTGTGAAAATAAGGAGTAGTTAAGCATTTCAGAACCACAATGGCAGGATTTGGATTTAGGTTTGTTGTCACTGAGTTGGGAAGAAATTTGTTATACCATTTCTTAACATTCAGTTTACAAAGGAGTCTTAATGGAGTAAATTATAATTTATGGCAGCAGAGATCATTAAGCTTTTTTTTTTTTTTAAGGAGAAACCTTTTTAAAGCATTCTAGAGGCTTATCAACAGCCTCTAGGATAGAAATTCTGCTGGTATCCACTGGCATACCTATAACAGTTTTTTTTTAAATAGCTTATGTGCATTCTGATTGGTCCCTTCTGATTGGTTGTGGTCCATGACTTCCTGGCTGTGAAATATTTTGAATACTATCCTTGCTCACAAAGTCATTTCTTTGTTCTTTTATTCTCTAGTCTATTTGATATTACTGAGTAGGGACCAAAATGGGTATCTAAAGTCAATTATTCCATTCCCTTCTCCAGAACACAGAGTGATATCATTTAATCCTCTCACAAAACCTCATGAAAACACAAATGGCCTCTTCATCTCTATATTAGGAGAGGAATAAAGGTCCATATTTATTTCTAGCATATCTCCTAAGTTTCTATTGGAATAGTCAATTTCTATTGGGCTGGAAACTTGCTTTCTGGTTGTCAAGAATACATAGGTTTTACACATTATAATAAATATTGCTCACTGAAACTTTTCAAAATACTCAAGCACCTAAGAAAAAAACATTTTTTGTTATCTCCAGAGGCAGAGTAACTCCCGTTTCCCTTCTTTCTTTTAACTGTTTCCTGTTGAGATCAGGGGGACTCATTTTGTCCTTCTAGCGCCCTTCTTTGCACACTCAATCCTCTGAGCTCATGCTTTTCTTTATTGCACACTGAATTACAGCCTTGTTGCATTCATTATATAAAATAATTTAATCACACAGCACTCTCATCTATCAATTAAATTCAGGCTCCCTAAGGCTTCTTAGTTCCCAGCAGTTTATAATTCTAATTTCAGTTAAGTTCTGTTATCTCCTTCTGGAACACCTTTGCAGACATCCTTTTCTCTGTTCATCTCTGCTTTGCTGAGGTTTCTCAAGATACTTAGCTTTGTTCCCCTACTTATTCTTTATTATATTTTCTTCCAGTTCTCACTCTATAATTTATATCTCAGTGAATGTTACCACCATTCACTAACTCTTTTAAACATCAGAAACAAGGTTGCATTATTAATACTTCCCCCTCTTCCCCCTCTTTCTTTTCTATTTCTCAATTTCCAAGTTGTTCTTCCTCACATCACCTCAAGTCTCAAGTGTAAAGGCTGAAATGGGGCATATTGGTTATTTGAACTTGTGTAACTCTAATTTAAGGTTGAGAAAATTGAGAAAAGTGAGATCAGAAGCAGTCAAGCTTTACTTTCACTGAGGCTGCTGCCCCTCCTGTGGGTATAATATTTCCGTTCATCAAAATATATTTTCCCCCTACTTAATGTACTTATCTTGTGGTTTTATTAGAATGAATAGCTTTCTTTTTGTAAATGGATTTGGTTGGAAATTCAATTTCTTTCAGGGCCAGTGGGAGAGGCCGAAGGGGCATAAATATTCCTCCTCTTGAATTGTTTATAAGTAAAATGACATTGCTGAAGAGCCTTGAAAAATGTTGTGTTATATCCTGAAGTATGTACAAATCCTTGGAAATTTTCTGTTTCTTAATTTGATAAGAACAAATTGAACCATTGTCTCTTAATAATGAGTTATGCTCTCAGGTGTCTTATAGAAAACAATGTCTGTGTAGAATGAGCATGATCACAAGGGCATCAACTTTAACTACTAGTGTTTCTCCTAAAGTTGGGGAATAGGACTTCTCATGATGTTTCCATTATTATTTTATCTAGTGCTGAAATGAGGAGACTTGGGTAAAGCCTACTAGCCTCTCTGCTTCTGATTTATGTGACTGTGGGTAGAGCCCACAACTACTTTAGTGTTATTTTTCCTGTGTTAAATAAAACTATTATCTTCTCAACATTCTTCCAGGCTCGATGTAGATATAAAATTAACACAACTTTATTTTTATTTTATTTTTATTTGAAAGATGTGGGCCACAATTCAGAATTAGGTATACAAGTGGTCCTCATATAGGAAAAGTTTGGGCCTCCCTTTGGTCCCCACTTTGCCTGGTTTGAAATTAGGTGCCCCTATTGATGTTATGCTCCCCACTCCCTCCCCTGGCTGTGGTCTGCAACTGCCAATCCCTTCCTTATTGTGTTATGGTAAATGTTCAGGGTCCACTTATGAGTGAGAACATGTGGCACTCAGTTCTTTGTTTCTGTGTTAGATCACTGAGTATGATATACTCTAAATCCATTCAAGTTGCTGTGAAGTCCATAATTTTGTTCTTATTTATGGTTGCATAATATTCCATCATGTATATGTATCACATTTTTTTATCCAGTCCAGTTTTGATGGGCGGCATGTTGGTTCCATGTTTTTGCTGTTGTGAATAGTGCTGCAATAAACATGCATGTGCAGGTAGCTTGTAGAGTGATTTAAGTTCTTCTGGGTATATTCCCAGAAGAGGGATTGCTGGGTCATCTAGAAGGTCAATTTCTAGTTTTTCTAGAAATTGCCTGTTTTCCATAGAGGGTGAACTAGTTTGCATTCCCACCAACAGTATAGAAGCATTCCCTTTCTCCACATCCTTGCCAGCATCTGTTGTTTTTTGTTTTATTAATGATGGCCATTATACTGGAGTTAGGTGGCATCTCAATGTGGATTTTATTTGCATTTATCTGGTGATTAGTGAGGCTAAGCATTTTTTCATGTGTCTGTTGACTGCTCATATGTCTTCTTTTGAGAAGTGTCTATTCATGTCTTTTGCCTACTTTTTAGTGGAACTGTTTGTTTTTTTTCCTTTCAGCATATCTGAGTTCCTTGTAGATCCTGGATGTTAGACCTTTGTCAGATATGCAGCTGCCAAATATTTTTTCCTATTTCTGTGGGCTGTCTTCTCACTGTATTGATGGTTGCTTTTGCTTTGCAGAAGCTTTTCAGTTTGATAAAGTCCAATTTGTCAATCTTATGTCTTATGGCTTTGACTGTTGGGGTTTGATCAGGAATTGGTTGCCTATTCCAATTTCCTTAAGGGTGTCTACTGAATTTTTTAAGGTTCCTATAGTTTGAGGTTTTATGTTTAGGTCTTTGATCCATTTGGAGTTTATTTGTGTGTATGGTGATAGATAGGGGTCCTTTTTCATTCTTCTGCACATTCCTCTTTCATTCGTCAGCCAGTTTTCACAGCACCATTTACTGAAAAGATTCTCCTCTCCCCATTGGTTGTTGTTGGAGGCTTTGTCAAAGATGAGTTGGTTGAGAAATTGAGACTTTGCTTCCAGAATCTCTATCCTGTTCACATTGGTCTATAAGTCTGGTTTTTTTGTTGTTGTTGTTTGTTTGTTTGTTTGTTTTTTAAACCAATAACAGGTAGTTTTCATTATTGTAGCCTTATTATAAAGTCTGGAAGTATGATACCTCCCACTTTGTTTCTTTGACTAGGAATTATTTTGGCTATTCATGGTTGTTTATGTTTCCATATGAACTTCTGTATTGTTGTTTCCAGGTCTGAGAACAATTATGTTGTAATTTAATGGGTATTGTATTGAATCTGTGGATTGTCTTTGGTAGGATAGACACCTTAACAATGTTGATTCTGCCAATCCATGAACATGGAATATTTTTCCATTTGTTTGTGTCATTTTTCACTTCTTTGAGCAGTGGTTATAATTTTTGTTGTAAAGATCTTTCACATCTCTGGTTAGGATGACACTGAGATATCTCCTTTTTTGTGTGGCTGTTGTGAATGGGATTTTGCTTTTTATTTGGTTCTCTGCCATTTGTTGTTGGTGTATAAGGATGTGACTGTCATTTGCAAGTTTATTTTGTACCCTGTGACTTTGTCAAAGTCTTTTATCAGTGCAAGTAGGTTTTTGACAGATTCTCTTGGATTTTTGAGGTATAGGATTATATTGTCAGCAAAGAGGGATAACTTGACTTATTTTCCTATTTGGATACTCTTGATTTACTTCTCTAGTCTGGTTGCTCTAGCTAGGACATCCAAAACTATTTTGAACAGGAAGGGCAAGAAGGGGCAGCCTTATCTTGTTCTGGTTTTCAAGGGAAATGCTTCCAATTTCTGTCTGTTTAGCAACATGTTGGCTGTGAGTTTATTGTAGAAAGCTCTTATTACTTTGAGATATCTTCCCTCTATGCCTAGGTGTCCAAGGGTTTTTATCAAGAAAGGATGCTGGATTTTATTGAAACTTTTTTCTGTATCTAATGATATGATCATGTGGTTCTTGTTTTTACATCTGTTGATGTATTTAATTACATTTATGGTCTTGTGGATATTGAGCCAGCCCTGAATTCTGGGGCTGAAGCCTACTTGATCACAGTGGATGGATTTTGAGATGTGTCATTGGATCCAATCTTGTTGAGTATTTTTACATCTATGTTCATCAAGGTTATTGACCTGTAGTTTTTTTTCTTAGTTGGCTCTCTACCCGGTTTGGGTATCTTTGTGATGTTAGCTTCTTAAAATGATTTGAGGAACATTCTGTCTTTCTCGATTGCCTGTAATACTTTGAATAGAATTATTAGTACCATTAGTATGTTTTGTAGAATTCCACTGGAAATCTGTCTGGTCCAGGGCTTGTGGTGTGTGTGGGTGTAGTTTCTTATGACAGAGTCAATTTCCTGGGCTATTATTGGTCTATTTAGGACCTCAATTTTTTCTTGTTTCAACCTTGGGAGGTTGTGTAATATCAGAAAGTCCTCCATTTCATTTATTTTTTTGAGATTGTTTTCATATAGGTATGCAATATCTCTGAGAATCATCTGTATTTCTTCAAGATCAATTGTGACTTGATCTTTTACATTTCTGATTGTGTCTAGTTTCCTTGAGCTTTTTCTCTCTTTTTCTTGGTCATTCTGGCTATCAATCTTGTCTATCAATCTTGTCCATCAATCTTGTCTATCCTTTTAAAGAACTAGCTTTTTGTTTCATTGATTTTTTTCCTATGGTATTTTTGCCTTTATATTCTGTATTTGGGCTTTTACTTTGGTGATCTGGATTCTTCTGCTAAGAAGGTTTTGGTGGTATTGCCTTTCCAGGGTTTTGGTGGTATTGCCTTTCCAGCTCCCTCAGGTGATTTGTTAGGCTGTTAACTTGTTTTCTTTCTATTTTCTTGATGTGTGCTCGTAGAGGTATAAATTCCCCTCTCAGTACTGATTTCATTGTATCTGAGTGGTTTTGGTAAGATGTCTCTTCATTTTCATTTGTTTCCAGGAATTTTTAATTTCTGTTTTGATTTCTGTGTTGACCTAGATGTTGTTCAGCATCATACTGTTTAGTGTTCATGTCTTTGTGGGTTTTGGAGGAATTTTTTTGCTGGTGATATTTATTTTTATTCCACTGTCATCTGAGGAGGTGCATGGCAGTATTTAAATCTTGTGAAATTTGTTTATGCTTGATTTATGGTCAAGAATGTGATCAGTTTTGGAGTACATTCCATGTGGTGCTGAGTAGAATGTATATTCTGTGGTTGTTGGGTGGAATGTTCTGTAGGTGTCTAGTAAATCCATTAGGTCTAGCACCAAGTTGAGGTTCTGGATCTCTTTGTTGATTGTTTTGCCTCAATGATCTATCTAGGGTTTTTAGTGGGTATTTAAGTCTCCAGCTATGATAGTGTTAGAGTCAGTATCTTTTTTTAGATTACTTAGTAGCTGCTGTATAAAAGCTGGTACCTCTGTTGGATAAATATATGTTTAGGATGGATATTTCTTGTTGCTAGATTAAACCTTTTATCGTGATGCAGTGTCTTTCCTTATGTTTTTAAAGTTTTGATAGCTTAAAGTTTGCTCTGTCTGATATTACAATCATGACTCCTGATTTATTTTGTAATCCATTCACATGGAAATTCATTTTCCATCCTCTAATTTTGTATCTGTGGGTACCCTTTATGGTGAGATGAGTTTACTGGAGACAGTATATTACTGGGTCATGGATTTTTGTATCCAGTTTTCTATACTATGTCTTTTCAGTAGTGCATTTAGTCCATTCACATTTAGGCTGATTATTGAAATGTGAGAGTTTGTCTCTGTCATAATGCTCTTATAAGACTGCATTGTTTTCATTTAGCCTTTGTTCATATATGTGTGTGTTTTCACTTTTGTGGGTATGCTATGTGTTCTGCTTCTTCTGTGCTTGTCTGTGATGTTGTGAAGTATATGGTCTTCCTTATGTTTCTCTTTTTTTCTGTGCACAGCATCTTTTTCAGTGTCTCTTGTACAGCTGGTCTCGAAGCAGCATATTCTCTTAGGGATTGGATATCTAGGAAGGATTTTAATTCTCCCTCACTGGTGAAGCTTAGGCTGACTGGGTAGGAAATTTTTGTTTGAAATTGTTTATCTCTGAGAACATTAAAGATTAGAGTCCAATTCCTGTAGTGTTTCTGAAGATAAGTCTGCAGCAATTCTGATTAGCCTCCCCTGGTAGATGATCTGACCTTTTCCCCTTGCTGTTTTTAGGATTTTGTCTTTTATACCTTCATTTCTGTTATTTCTAAGCACTCTTTCTTGAGTTTTTCCAGTTCTGTTGCAATTTCATTTAGCTTTAACCCTTGCATTTCTTGATTTGTATTCATTCTATCCAACGATTCTCTGTTCTCTGTAAATACCTTCTGGGTACTAACATTCTCAGAGATAGCCATTGTTTGTACCCCTGTAATTGTTCTTACTAGCACTGACTCTCTGTTGGGGCTCTGGTTACCAGCAATTCTTTGTTGGTTTTTCTTCATTTGTAGCAGTTCTCCTATCTATCTCTTTAATTCCATTGCTCAGTGGTAGTGAAACAATCACTTCTGATATTTGCTCTACTTTTTGTCCCTCTTTGAACTGGGACTCTGGGTTTGTTGAATTATGAAGCAGGGCAGGGAGTGGGGTGTTGTGCTATCTCTTTACAATTTTGAGCATTTTTTATGAGATGGGAGGGGGCTGCAAGGATTTAGAATCAATTGCCAGGACATAATGTTTGCTCTCTGATGAATTGGCCAGCTGGGACTCGCTCTCCATCTATCAACAATATGACCTTCCAGTGGGTAAGCTTGCATAGTCCCTGAGTCCAAGACAGGGAATAAGAGGGAAAAGAGAGAGGAGAGGAAGGGAGAAGAAGAAAGAAAATCAGAAAAAGAGAAAGAAAAAAACACATACAAAAGCAGAGAAAGAAAGTGAAATAGAAGAAGGAAATAAAAGAGAAAACCAATCAACAAACAAAGTAACCAAATGAGATAATCAAACAAACAAACCAATACCACCACCATACTCTTTTTTTTATTATAAAGATGTGGGGTACAATTCAGGGTTAGGTATACAAATGTTGATTATGCAGGTACCCTTATTGATGAGGTGTGTCCCACCATCCCCTAGCAGTTTCCCTCAACTGCCAATCCCAACCCCTCTCCTGACAGTTTCCCACTACTGCCAATCCCTTTCTTATAGTATTATAATTGTTCAAGGTCTGCTTATGAGTGAGAACATATGGTACTCTGTTCTTCATTTCTGTGATAGATCACTGAGTATGATTGACCCCAAATCCATCCAAGTTGCTGTGAAGTCCATGTTTGTCCTTCTTTATGACTGCATAATATTCCATTGAGTATATGTACCACATTTTTTTACCCAGCCTGCCTTCAATGGGCAACATGGTTAGTTCCATGTTTTTGCGATTGTGAATAGAGCTGCAGCAAATATACAAGTGCAGGTATCTTTTTTGTAGAATGATTTGAGTTCCTCTGGGTATATTCTCAATAGGGGAGTTGCTGGGTCATATGGAGGTCAATTTCTAGTTCTTTCAGAAATCACCACACTGTCTTCCAGAGAGGTTACATTAGTTTGTATTCCCACCAGCAGTGTAGAAGCATTCCTTTTTATTCACATCCTTGCCAGTCTCTGTTGTTTTTTGTTTTATTAATGATGGCCATTTTTTCTGGGGTTCAGTGGCATCTCAATGTGGATTTTATCTGTATTTCTCTGATGGTGAGTGAGGCTGAGCACTTTTTCATGTGTCTCTTGGCTGCCTGTATATCTTCTTTTGAGAAGTGTCTATTCATATCTTTTGCCCACTTTTTAATGGGGCTGGTTTTTTTCCTTTTGATGCATTGAGTTCCTTGTAGATCCTAGATGTTAGGCTTTTGTCAGATATACAGTTGGCAATTTTTTTTTTCATTCTGTGGGGTGTCTCCCTGCTCTCTTAATGGTTTCTTTTGCTTTGCAGAAGGTTGTTAATTTGATGAAGTCCCATTTGTCTATCTTATTCCTTAAGATATGAGTCTTTAAGGTTTTGAATAGGAATTAGTTTCCAATTCCAATTTCCATAAGGGTGTCTCCTGCTTTTTCTAAGATTCTTATAGTTTGAGGTTTTATGTTTAGGTCTTTGATCCATTTAGAGTTAATTTTTGTGTATGGTGATAGGTAGGGGTCCTGTTTCAATCTTCGCATGTGGTCAGCCAATTTTCCCAGCACCATTTACTGAATAGGTTCTCGTGTCCCCAGTGGTTGTTGTTGGAGGCTTTGTCAAAGATGAGGAATTAAGACTTTGCTTCCGGAACCTCTATCTGGTTCCATTGGTCTGTTTGCCTGTTCTAGTACCAATATCACACTGTTTTGATTGCTGTGTCCTTATAGTAAAGTTTGAAGTCTGGAGGTGTGATACCTCCTGCTTTGTTTCTTTTGCTAAGAATTGTTTTTGCTATTCGTAGTCATTTATGTTTCCATATGAATTTCTGTATTGTCATTTCCAGATCTGAGAAGAATGATGTTGGTAACTTAATGTGTATTGCATTGAATCTGTAGATTGCCTTTTGTAGGATGGGCATTTTAACAATGTTGATTTTTCCTATCTATGAGCATGGAATAATTTTCCATTTGTTTGTGCCTTTTTGGATTTTTTTGAGCAGTGTTTTGTAGTTCTCATTGTAAAGGTCTTTCACTTCTCTGTTAGGAAGATGCCAAGGTATTTCAGTTTTTACTTGTGGCTATTGTGAATGGGATTGTGCTTTTAATTTGGGTCTCTGCCTGCTTGTTGTTGGAGTATAGAAATGAAACTGTCTTTGCATGTTTATTTTGTAAACTGAGACTTTGCCAAAGTCCTTTATCAGTGCAAGCAGGTTTTGGCAGATTCTCATAAATTTTCAAGTTATGGGATCATATCATCAGCAAAGAGGGGTAAGTTGACTGCCTCTTTTCCTATTTGGATGCCCCTGATTTCCTTCTTTTGTCTAGTTGCCTGAGCTAGAACTTACAACACAATGTTGAACAAGAGGGGTGAGAGTGAGCAGCCTTGTCTTTTTCCAGTTTTCAGGGTAATGTTTCCAGTTTCTGTCCACTTCCCAATATGTTAGCTGTGGGTTTATTGTAGATGGCACTATTTTGAGGTATATTCCATCTATAACTAGGTGTTTGAGGGTTTTTATCAAGAAGAGATGATGGATTTTATCAAAAGCTTTTTCTGCATTGTCGGTGACCAGCACTGACCAAGGGTGGGTTAGGACCCGCACCAGAGAATCTGGACAGCGAGAAGAGACTACTCGGAGGCAGTTCTTCTGGGAACAGTCTGATCAGGACTGAAGCCAAATTTTATTCAGACTCCTTCCAACTTATATACCATTTTCTATACCCTCCAGCAGTGTGATAATCACTCACTGGGGGTGTACAAGTTCCGTGCTTTACAAACTATGCATCACAAGACCACCACGAGATCTGCAATTTCCAAGCAAACAATTCGAATTCCATGATGCCTACCGTGCTTACATTAAGGTCACAGGTGCACAATTTCAATACAAATCGTTCAAAGTGTTTTCCATAATGTTCAATGAATCATTCATATTATACTCTTTGCTCTATACCCTGATTAATACAAAAAACTTTTCTAAGTTAACTCTAGGTTCAATCCAAGTTCACTGACTCCCCAATATTTTTAACGATAAATATTATCAACTTAACACTATACTATAATCTATAAGTTTACTTAAATGACTTAGCTGTTAGTTATACTATTATCCTATTACGATTTAACATAATGCCTTATAACTCAGTTAAAACTTATTCTTAAACTACCAAACTATACTATAATTCATATGTTTCATATGTCTAAACTCTAATTTTTATATAATCTAATGATTGACCTTTAATAGTATGCTATATCCTATTAAGCTAATACCTTATCGTTAATTCTTTTATAAATCGTATAGTAACTATTACACTTGAATAATGTCGCAAAAGGAAACAAAACAGCAAGCATAGATTTATGCAACTATGAGTGTATATGTATATATTTTATCCTAACAAGTCTACTCTAAAAATCAAATAGTAGCTGTCACACTCTTGAACAAGGAAATGCAGGGCTGCCAAGATGGCGGCCATGGGCTGAAGCAGACAGAGTTTCGGTAGTTAACGAAACAAAAGGAAACGTTCTGCCTGGCTAGGGGCAGGGCGACAAAACTATCATGGTAATTTAGTTTCTAATCTTAGCCCTAGGGGAAACAGCTTTCGGGAACAAGAGCTGACTACCCAGTCTACCAGGAAATAGAAGTTAAAAAAATATCTAGAAAGAAGTAAAACTTAGAAAGACAGAGAGAAATAGTTCTGCTATGCACTTTCCATCAGGTGTATTGAGATTTACTTATACGTTTTACTGCCATGTATGCACACTGGTCACTAATCACACGCCAATATTATAGGTATAAGTGATATCCTATGTCAGAGGCGATCTTCCAGATGGGCCTTTACAGGCCTCAGCCATGTAGCTATGGATGTTGGCTCCCAACACTGCATCTAATGAGATAATCATTTGGTTCTTGTTTTTGCATCTGTTGATGTACTTAATTACATGTATGGTTTTTGTGAATGTTGAACCAACCCTGCAGCCTGGGAATGAAGCCTACTTGGTCATGGTGGATGATTTTTGAGATGTGTTTTTTGGATTCAATTTGCTAGAATCTTGTTGAGGATTTTTGTATCTGTGTTCATAAGGGATATTGGCCTGCAGTTCTCTCTCTCTCTCTCTCTTTTTTTTTTTTTTGTTGGATCTTTATCTGGTTTGGGTATCAGTGTGATGTTAGCTTTGCAAAATGGTTTCAGGAGAATTATATCTTACTCAATTGCCTGGAATACTTTCAATGGGATTGGTATCAGCTTCTTCTTGAATGTTTTGTAGAATTCTGCTGAAAAGTCTTCCAGTCTAGGACTTTTATTTTATAGGTAGTTTTTGTATGACAGATTCAATTTTCGGCTTGTTATTGGTCTATTTAGTGTCTCAATGTCTTCTTCTTTCAACCTGGAGAGGTTGTGTGATGTCAGAAAGTCCTCTATTTCATTTAGATTATCAACTTTGTTTCCATACAGGTGTACATAGTAATCTCTGATATTCTTTTGTATTTCTTCAGGGTCAGTTGTGATTTGATCTTATGTATTTCTGATTGTGTTTATTTGGGCTTATTCTCTATTTTTCTTGGTTATTCTGGTTAGGGGTCTGTCAATCTTGTCAATTTTTTCAAAGAACCAGCTTTTTATTTTGTTGATGTTTTCTATGATATTTTTGTCTTCTATGTCCCATATTTGTGCTCATATTTGGGTGATTTGGATTCTTCTGCTAAAATTGGGGTTTTGGTGGTCTTCTCTTTGTGCCTCCCTTAGGTGATTTGGTAGGCTCTCCACTTGTGATCTTTCCGTTTTCTTGATGTGTATTCATAGAGATATAAATTCCCCTCTTAGAACTGATTTCATGGTATCCCAGAGGTTTTGGTAAGATGTTTCTTCATTTTTATTTGTTTTCAGGAACCTTTTAATTTCTTTTTTGATTTAAGTATTGACTCAATAGTTGTTTAGCATCATGCTGTTTAGTGTCTATGTCCTTGTGGACTTTGGGGAAATGCTGTTGGTACTCATATTTATTTTTATTCCACTGTGGTCTGAGAAAGTGCATGGCAAGATTTCAACCTTATGGAGTTTGTTTACGCTTGATTTATGGCCAAGGATGTGATCGATCTTGGAGTATGTTCCATGTGGTGATGAATACAATGTATATTCTGTGGTCGTTGGGTATAATAATCGGTAGCTATCTATTAAGTATATTTAGTTGAGTGTTAAGTTTAAGTTCTGGATCTCATTGTTGATTTTTTTGCCTTGATGATCTAGGGTTGTCAGTAGGGTATTCAAGTTCTCTGCTATGATAGTATTAAAGTCAATATCTTTTTTAGTTTATTTAGTTGTTGCTTTATAAGTGCTGGTGCTCCTTTGTTGGGTGCATATTTGTTTAGGATGGATATTCCTTGTTGATGGATTGAACCTTTTATCATTATATAGTGTCCTTTTGTATCTTTTAAAATTTTTGATAGCTTAAAGGTTGTTTTGTCTGATATTAAGATCACTACTCCTGTCTTCTTTTGTGATCTATTTGCCTGGAAACTCGTTTTCCATCCTTTAACTTTGAGTCATGTGTGTCCCTGTGGTGAGATGAGTCTCCTGGATGCAGCAAATAATTGGGTCATGGTTTCCTATCCAGTTTGCCATTCTGTGTCTTTTCAGTGGTGCATTTAGTCCATTCTTGTTCAGACTGATTATTGATACATGAGTGTTTCTCCCTGTCATGAGATTCTTATACAGTTTTTTTCTTTTTTTGCTTGTTTTCTTTTGGCTTTGGAGTTAATGTATGTGTGTATTTTCAAGTTTCTTGTTGTGCTGTATCCTCTGTTGATTCTGTGCTCTGCTGTTCTCCTAGGAAGTATGTGGTCATCCTTTTTTTTCTTTCTTCTGTGCTTAATACCTTTTTAAGTGTCTCCTGTAGAGCTGGTCTGGAAGCTGCATAATCTCTTAGGGATGGGATGTCTGGGAAGGATTATATTTCTCCATCACTGATGAAGTTGAGCTTGGTTGGATAGGAAATTCTTGGTTGAAATTGCTTTTCTTTGAGGACTTTGATTATAGGACTCCAGTCCCTGCTTGCTTGTAGTGTTCTGCTGATAGGTCTGCTGTTATTCTGATTGTTTTTTTCCTGGTAGGTAGTCTGACCTTTCTCTCTTGTTGCCTTTAGGATTTTTTCTTTTATGCCTACATTGTGTAGGTGAATTACTATGTGTGTAGGGGTTGATATTCTCATTTGATGTCTTGTGGGGGTTCTCTGTATCTCTTGTGCTTGGTTGGTCACCTCTCTGGTGAAATGAGGAAAGTTTTCTTGGATTATCTCCAAGTTGTTCTCCATTTCCCTTTCTTCTTCTGGGACACCAATCAAGCATAGGTTTGGCCTCTTGATATAATTGTACATCTCTTGTAGGTGTTATTCTTTCTTTCTGAGTTTTCTTTCTATTTTTTTACAGATTGGGTTAATTCTATGTTCTGGTCTTCAAGTTCTGAGATTCTTTCTTCAACTGGATTAATTCTGCTTTTCATCCCTGTCATCTTGTTATTTAATTTCTGGATGAAATTTTTTATTGCCAAAATCTCTGTTACAGGTTCTTTCTGTGTTGCATCTTGTCTTTCTTGTGTCTTATTCACTCTTTCCATACATTTCCTAATCCCTGTCATATTCTGGGGACAGTCATTGGTGACTTCCTCTATTCTTGGATACTTGAAATTACCTGAGGCCTTCCTTTCGTTTTTCCTCATTTATGACAGATCTCTTATTTTTCTCTTTAGTTCTGTTATTCAGTGTCAGTGGGAGAGGCTTTCCCTTCTGATGTTTGCTCAGTCCTCTATTCTTCCCTGATCTGGGCTCTGAATTTGTTCTATTTGAAATTCTTCCCTAATCTGGGCTCTGAATTTGTATGATGGATGAGAAGCTTTGGTGTCTCTTGTTGTTTTTGAAATTTGAAAAAAGTAGGAGATGAAGCACTAGGATCAGAGACTACTTGCAAATTGAAATGTTCACTTATTGTGTTATGTATACCCTGAGATACACTCTCCACCACCACTCTATATGACAATGCAAAGCAGAAAACAATGCAAAAGCAATTGAACACACACACATACCCCAAAACAAAGTGGTATAACAACAAAGTGAAATAAAACAAACAACAACAACAAAAATACCAAGAAAACTAAACAAACACACGCATGCCTAGCACAAAGTGAATAGAGAAGAAAAATAGAAAGATTGGGGGGGGTTGGAGAGAAATTAAGGTTGAACCCTCACACATATATTGACACACACCTTAAACTATAAAAAATGAATATTAAAAACCCCAGAAGATCAAAAGAGCAAAATCAACAACAGCAACAAAATCGAAATATGAACACTCAATCATTCACATACACACATAAACAGAAAATGACAAATAGAAGAAAGAAACAGAAAAAGAAAAGAAAAAAGATCGGGAGAGGGGAGGGATGCAGATCAAACCCTCACATACACATTCACATACAAAGGAAAAATATTTAAAAAACAGATGAACAAACAAAGAGTCGAAAAAAAATTTTAAATTAAAGAAAACCAACAACACCCTATCCTCTTTTTGCAGGCTCTATAATTGTTCCTCTAATCATATCTCTCCTGCAGAGCCACCTCTTTCACACTCTTCTCAGGGAACAAAGGAAGGAAGGAGGAGGGGCAGTGGAGGTGGGTGGCACTGCAGTCCTCCCCTCCCACTCCTGTATGGCCAGAGAGATCTCCTCCCATGGGGAGGTACACGATTTTCTCTTTCCCAGTTGTGTACACTCACTGGGGGTGCTCTAGCCAGACTTATTATCCTGAAATGGAGTTCTCCTATTGCAACTGATGTCCAGGCTCTACCTGGGTTTGTCCCTCTCAGTTGTGGCCCAGCTGTGTGGGCTGACATTCAGAGGACTGCTGGGGAGGAGGGCGTTTGGGACAGCCCTGGACTCACCACTGATCTCTTTGGAGTTCTTCCTCATCCTTTTCTGGCTACTCCCTTTGTCTTATGGCTGGATCAGGGTAGGGAGTGGAATGCCTGGAACTCAGGCCCCTCTGAAGTTTATACTCTCAGGATATTCCCTCTGAGCCATGATCAATCCCTGAGTAGTTGGTCTGCCAGTCACAGAGATCAGGTCTGTTGCTCTGTGGTGAGCAAATCAGAGCACTTTCCTGTTGCTCCTTCAAGATTGTGGTGGAGTGCTTCTCTTGTCCTCTTCCATGGGAACTTGCCTCTGTACTCCCTCCACAGCCCCTGCCAGAGCCCTGCCAGGTGCTGAAGTGGTGAGGCAAAGCCAGGAGCTAGGGAGTCTTTCTCCTGCCTCAATAGTGAGAGAGAGACTGGGGCAACAGTTTCTCCCTACCGCCTTTTTCAAAGGAGAACTTCTGTCCATTTAAAAAGAAACAATGGTGCTCAGCTTCTGCAACCTGGGAAGAGCCAGGGACAAGGTAGAGAAGCTGCAGCACCAGTTACTATAACAGGGGCCTGGCCACCCTCTCACAAGGCCCACTTAGACAGTCTCTCCCAGCATTTTCTTCCCAGGGAGGGTTTGTTGACTTAAAAAAAAAAAAGGAAAGAAAGAAAAAGAAAATGGCACTTGGCTTCTGCATCCTAGGAATCACTAGGGTTCAAGCCCAGCCACTGTGGCACCAGCCGCTGCACCAGGAGAGCCTGGGCCGCTAGCTCCTTAGCCCTCACTCAGTCAGCCACTCACACTCCCACTCACTCACCAACACATACACAAAATTTTCCATACAGTCACTCATTCACATAGGGACTCACATAGTCTGACTGACTGGGCCGCCATACTCCTTCTTAGTCAGTTCTACTGTCTGTGTCTATCACCCAGCAGCTGGCTCACGATGAAGGGTGGATCATCTAGGGTTCCGCTTCTGCTTTTACCCACCAGGATTTATGCACTAGGGGCAATGTTTTCTGAAGTCACAAAGAGTACCCCCAATGCAATGCAGAGATCAGCACCTGGTCTCAAGAGGCAGTTCTGCTGTTTCGCAGAGGTTGGCCTGGCACACTTCTCTGTCCAAGCGTTAGAGAGTCTGCTCAGTTTCTATGCTGGGAGCTATTGCTCCTTTCCCAGTAGTTACCAGTCTCTGAATCTTGAGATCTGGTAGCAGGACTCTGGAACCTGTCCAGGCTCAGGTTGGGCTATCCCTACTGCTTCCTTGGGAGTCTGCCTCAGGCAAACTCCCTGTGTTCCCTTTGAGCCCTCACTGCCAGAGTTCAGCTTGCTATAGCAAATTTTCCCTGGAAAAGATCCCAGATTTTCTGTTGCTAGGTCTCCTTCTCTGATTGCATGATTTTGTGCTTGGTCTAGTGTGGGGGTGGGGCATCTGTCTCTCCAGTATTGTGCTCTTGAAGTATCTTCTCTGGGCAAACAATTGTTGATTTCGGAGGGGTACAGAGATCACCTCTTGGTCTCAGGATGCAGGAAGCTCAGAATTAGGCAGGATAAAGCAGGTCTCTGCCCAGTCCTGGGGCAGAGAAAATGGGTATGGTCTATGTGGTTTTTTTTTCCCCTCTGGCACAGCTCAGCTCCAGAATTCCTCCCTGTACTTTCTTCATAGTCCCTTCTGCGTTTGCTTGGTCATTGTTTCAGGTGGTGATATGGGCCAGGTGCCAGTTGATCTCTTCTGCTTTTTCCCGTGTGATGCGCTGAGGATGGTAGATCCTTTTGCATGCAGCAGGTACCAAATTCAGAGCAGGGGCAAACTGTAGCTGTTTCTGCAGTGGGCCCCAGGCGCTTGATCTTGTGTCTCCCCTCATTAACCCTGCTTTCAAAGTTAGCCCTTGATCCTTTCCATCAAATAATTAGTTTCATAGAATTTCTGAGTAGCATGCATGCACAGACACAAAGGCAATATGAAAACCTTTTGCAAAATCACATGTATCATCTCATATAATGTTTCTCCTCAGATTGCCTGTCTGGAGAAAAATGAGTATACTTTTGCCAATTTTTAAAATTGTAAAGCAAATTTCTATAAGGAAGAAATGAAAACTACAATTTATTAAGTATCTATTATATGCCAACCACATGCTAAAGTTAATATGTAAGTTGGCTAGTCACAAGCATGGGTTTGCATTCACTCTAGGTTGGCTTTCTTCTTATTTTCATCACCCCCAGAAGTATCTAAGCTACCTGTTGTGGAGGCTGAATTGGGTTCAGTATCATGGGGAAGTAAATTGGCCTAACATAAAAGTTGATTAGAATGTGGGTGCCAGCATTTCGGAGGAACATGATTTCATCCTAAATACACATAAGTAATGGTCTGACTCATAGGAATTGATGATGTTCTCTGCCTTGTAGCATGATGGACAGCTCAATGCTGCATCAATGTAAAATAGGATGGCAGGATAACACCTTTCCCATTTCATTTTAGGCTAAGGATTCCAAAGACTGAGTAATACAAAGCAATATTGATAGCCCAACTATCCAAGAAAATTCTTAAATTTGAGTCCTCAATTTTGAGATCTTAATATCTACCTAAAGGTAAATTCAGATACTAAATTATTCCTCTTAAAGCTGGCAAGGTTGAGAAGGGTAGCTTGTTTGGGGTTAAATACTTTTTTGGAAGAGAGTTGTTGATATACTACATGTAATTGACACTTTATCCCTTGCCTATCCAGGCAGGAAATGCATTTTTAAAACTTTAAAAACACTCAGAATAACTGACTTATTCCTTTGAGTTTTTGAGGTGCAAGTACCAAAATTTTGTCTCTAAAGGAGAGTCTGCAAGAAGCATTATGTGTCAGTGAATGAAGTTTAGTACAGAGGATGGATTGCTTTCCCAGGAGGGAGTTGGTCTGGGCCTTCTTTGTTCCTTGTAAGAGAATTGCACAATGGAACAAATAATCTGCAGAGAGGGAGAGGACCACTGACTCTCCAGGGAGTGAGGAAGGAATTAGAAGTACCCAGCCAAACTGGAGAGAGTGAATGCATGAAGGCAATTTCAGTTGAGGGTCCCAAGAAGTGCATCTATGAGAAACTAACAAGAGCTTTCCACACACCTTTGAGAAAAAATAACTATCTTTAAACATTCAACGTATCATTGTTGCCCAAGGAAGCTGTGCCCTTCCCTCTAGTACTATTTTCTTTGCCTTGGAGGATCTGAGATTACTATCAGTGAGGATTAGGAGGTAACAGAAGAGCTAGAAAGAAAACACATCCAGGTTCTCCTACCTCCAGTGCATAGCTAGAAAGAAACTTTAAACTGGATAAATAGAGGGAATCATATAACCCTGACACTGGACTGAATGTTTCAGGCTCCAAATCAAAACTCTTCTTGTGTAGAAACGTTTGGTAAAATAATGACCACGCTGGGTTTGGTGACTCAGCCTGTAATCCCGCGCCTTTGGGAGGCTGAGGTAAGTGGATTGCCTGAGCCCGCGGGTTTGAGACCCGCCTGGGCAGGCGAGACCTCATCTCTACAATAAATCAAAAAATTAGTCGGGCGTGATACTGCGCACCTGTAATTCCAGCTACTCGGAAGGCTGAGTCAGAAGGATCACCGGAGCCCAGCAGGTCGAGGCTGCGGTGGCCGGGAGTGGCCAATATACTCCAGTCTGGGCGACAGAGTGAGACTCCAACTCAAAACAATAAATAAATAAATAAATAAATAATAATGACTAGGACATTTTTCAAAATGTCAAGGGCAGACAAAAAGCTAGTGCATGGCCACAGTGTGGGTTTGAGCAAGCAAATTATCAATAAAAGTTATTTTCTGCATTGTTCTTTTTTTCCCAGAGGATCTAGGTTAGCCTCTGTGTCCTCACTGGTTTCTATAGTTCTTTCCCTTCTTTATCTCCTTTTCCCTCAGACTAGACTAGTTCACCAAACTCTGAAAATAAATATTTGCATTGCAAGTACTAGATATGACAAAATATAAGGTGACCCTTGATCCATTTTATTCTGAGATGATAAAAACATTGTAATATATTCTCATGATTTCTATCGTCAAGGACAGATATGAGGATTTGAAAACTTCTAGAATAAACGCAGTGATTAACTTAGTTTACCTGTATGGACTTTTTTTTTTCTTGAGTTGGAGTCTCACTTGGTCGCCCAGACTGGAGTGCAGTGGCCACTCCTGGCCACCGCAACCTCGCCTGCTGGGCTCCGGCGATCCTTCCACCTCAGCCTTCCGAGTCGCCGGAATTACAGGCATGTACTACCACGCTTGGCTGATTTTTCGATTTATTGTAGAGATGAGGTCTTGCAGACTGAGCCACCGAGCCCAGCTTGTATGGACTTTTGATAATCCAAGAGCATGGATAATTTATCCCACTGTAAAGATAAATTCATTGCTTTTCAGAAGTAAATTCAAATATTATCTGTGTAAAAGAGGAATTTAGAAGTTTCTGTTCTGTGGTCTCACTCAATCTCCACCACTGTACAATATGTCCATGTAACGAACATGCATGTGTATCCCTGAATCTAAAATAAAAAAGGATCCTCTTTATAACATCTTTGAGAGCAGTCATTTAGGTTGCACCTGATCACTTGCATTGAAGGGGTCTCACTGCCTTCCTTGAGGCATCTCCCTATAAAGACTCACACGGTTTTCACTGAAAAATGGAAGCACCAAGCGGGCATGGTGGCTCACACTTCTAATCCCAGCACTTTGGGAGGCAGAGGCAAGATGATTGCCTGAGTCCACAAGTTCAAGACCAGCCTCGGCAACTAGGCAAGACTTTGTCTCTGCAATAAATAAAAAAATTATCCGGGTATGGTGGCATGTACCTGTAGTTCCAGCTTCTTGGAAGGCTGAGGTAGAAGGATCGCCTGAGCCCAGCAGGTCGAGGTTGCAGTGACTGTGAGTATGCCACTGCACTCCAGCCTGGGTGGCAGAGCGAGGTTCTGACTCAAAAAAAAAAATTAAGTACCATATGTAACTTCTTCAATCTATGTACATATTATTCAGCTCTAGACTGCAGTGGATGAGGTGAATCATTATCATTATAATCACTACAAATTTGACAGATTCCACTCCCTCCCAGGGTAGTGAGAGAATACGTCAGTGTCAGGTAATGGAGTTGTGATGCTCTCCTTATAATCCCACTCATTTTATTCTCAACCTTTGAGTATATACTTTGTGCCATACCATGTGGGAAGGATTGGTGAGGATCCAAGAAAATTAAGACATGTTCTCTGCTCTTACTGAGTTTATAACTCAATAATTTATTCTGTATTCTACCATTTACAAGCAACCATATCCACTCTTTTATTTGATTCTTACGGTAGGGCAACATAATTTCTAACATACTAAATGACTTTCCTATACATTTTCCCAAAATGTATAAACAATGGCATAAGAGTTCAAATTGAGGCCCCTGGTGTCTTATTCTGGTGTCCTTTCTACACTTGTTTCTTCAGATCACACAGCATCTTCTGAATTCCATTAATTCAGGCTGTAGCCAGTTATGGATGCCTGAGGTTGGTGCAGTGAATTAGTTTGGAGACTGTCCAAGAGAATTCCTAGGCAACAATTGCATTCTGATGCTAGCTCTCCCACTATCTTTCCACGGGTGACCAGCTCCATGTGTTCTGTATACTAGCTGCTTCCAATGAAAACTTGGTACTAGAAGAACAGGTTGATTACTGTGCCTTTCCAAGAAAATGAATGCCAGTTTCTTTGGTCCATGGCATTGTGTCCCAGTGGGTGGTCATCTTCTGGAGTTTCTGCTGCTATGTGAGTTCACAGGGAAATAGACATACAGATGGATATTTCCAGGTAGATGAAAAATTCAGGGCTGTAAAATGCTTCACTTGGAATATTTAAGCTTAGTAAGTGAGATAAATGTAAGAGTTAATCATGAACATAAGTGGAAGGTGGAGAGGTCCCCGATCCCAGGAAGAGGAGATAGCACATAAACATGGATTGCAAGGAGAAAGAACTTAGGGCAGAGCAAGCTGGACTGTGTGGCTGAAGTGAAGAAATGGCAGTAGATGAGCTATAGAAAGAGAAGTCAGACCATGAAAGATGACTATGTCATGCTCAATGAGGAGCGTGGAAAATAATTAAAATTACTTGCTGTAGAGGACAGACCATACCATTTGGCTCAGACTGATGTGCAGTCTGACATTAACTTTGTTACTTACTTCCTGTGTTAGTCTGACATTACCTCTGTTACTTAACTGCAGCAGCCTCAGTTTTCTGATTTGTAAAATAGAGATAATAATACCTACCTCATGGATTGTTGTGAAAATTAGAGACTATCACCATAAAGTGTTTCCTATAAAGATTCAAAGCCACTGTCATAACTATTTTATATTACATTATTATGATCATTCTTATTATTGAAAGGCACTATCTTCTTGAGAATAAGTTTTTTAACTCTAGTGATAGCCTAGGTTTTACTCCTGGCTCTGTATTTTTATTGTGTGACCTGCTTTCTATTGTGTGCATTTTACTGGATGAGTTACTATGTGTCTTTGTGTTTTATTAGCAAGATGAGAATAATAATAGTGCTCTTACCTCACAGGGTTGTCATGAGAATTAAATAATATAGAAAGAGATTAAAACACTTCTTATAGCATAGTGTAAGTCTAAATTGCAGGAGAAGTTAAATCCAAATTATTCTGAACAAGCATGATTATATCACAGCTAACTATAGGTAGATATTGTAAACTTGATAAAAATCTGACTGTTTCTTATGTTCTCCAAACACTCAGTGGGATATTGGAGTGGCAGAATATTGTATTGAAATATTAATTTAAATTAAACATCTTTTAGTATGTTCCCTGTTTTCCCCGTGTCTGTGGGATGCAGAGTAGAAACAGAAGTATCCTGAAATCAGATTCTTTCTGTCTTTTGGAAAAGTCTAAGTCAATGGAAAACACACCACTGGACATCTCAATTATACAGGGAAAAGGAGAAATCTATTGAGGGTAAGAAGAAAAACAAGTGGGTTTCTTTAGACTGGAAAGAGTTCTATGGGTCCCATAAACTGTGAAGACTTGGGCCCTTCATGAGAGAACATTGAGGAGAGAGTGCCTGTGATGTGTGCTAGGCATTAGGTATTGAGTCTCTCAGTCTCAGCAATGAGGCCTATGACTCACTCCTGACACAGTCAGAGAGCTGCAGAACGCAAAGCAAAACTATGGTTAGAAAACCAAAATACTAAATTAGACCATGATAAATTAAAGAGAGGAAACCCCTTCTTTCTTTTCTGGGCATCTCATAAACCAGATTCTGGTGTCAAGCCAGTATGGAATTTTCTACCAGCCTAATGGTACGGGGAATTGGAGTTGAAATTGATCTAGTTTGCATAATATTATGTGGAGCTTAAAATAAGTCTTGCACATATGCATGTTACTGCTGACAACAGGCTTTTTCCAGTTTCTGTGATATTATATGATAAGTCTACCTTCATTGCACAGACTGGAGAAAGACCAAGTCTTGGACAAAGAGGTGAATTCTTGCTGTGCCCAGGGCATATGCATTAGGGTATTTTTAAAAAAATGTATACTTGGTAAGTTTCTTTGTATCATCATTGACTTCTTTGCTTTTAAAGACTAGTGAAATGGAGAAAGTTGAATTCAAGGAATTCAAAGTTTTGCACTGTGGGGAAGAAAGGACGATATCTAGATTTGTGATTTTCTGTTGCATAGATATCTGGGTCCAGTCTTTCTCCAGTATCTGCATTTAAGTCTCCAAAGCCTATATATGGGCTTTGCAGCTATTGTAACAAGGAAGAGTTCTGAGCTTTGAGACTTTCTCACTTAGTGCTCGAGTTGCTATTAGACCATAAGTCTGTTTCTCATTAGTCTTCCTTTTAGATATAGGCAAATTTAATAAGTTGTGGGTACAGAGAGTGTGCTTACAAATTTTCAGAGGAAATGAAGATGTACTCTGAAAGAACAAATTGGCATTTGTCCAACAAATATTTATTAAGCACTTTTTATGTACCATACACTTTGCTGGGTGCTGAAGTTACAAAGATAAATTGCATGTGGTGCCCTTACCATACTCCCAGTCCAGATATGAAAAGGAGTAAGTGTAATGGAGGTTTGCAGATGTTATGAGAGACTTCTAGAAGTGTTAAGTGAGACTGCTCCCATCATGTGGGCTTGGATTCAATGTAGGTGTTCTCCTTTTTGGTGAAAAGCATTTTCCATGAATGCGCAAAGAATGACTAAGTAGATTTGCTACTCCATTAATTTTTCTTCTCATAAAGTCATTCCCCTATAATAAGTAAACCTTGTAAAATAGTATGAACTATAATTTCAGGTCATAATTTTAATAGTTTGACAAAGGTCTATAGAACAAGAATGAAAAATCTTTAATGTAAAATCAATGTAGAACAAAGCTAAAGCATATTTCTTTTTTTGTGTGTTGGAGTCTCACTCTGTCGTCCAGACTGGAATGCAGTGGCCGCTCCCGGCCACCGCAGCCTCGACCTGCTGGGCTCCGGCGATTCTTCTGCCTCAGCCTTCCAAGTAGCTGGAATTACAGGCATGCGCTACCACGCCCGGCTGATTTTTTGATTTATTGTAGAGATGAGGTCTTGCTGCCCAGGCGGGTCTCGAACCCGCGGGCTCAGGCTATCCACTCACCTCAGCCTCCCAAAGGCTCAGGATTGCAGGCTGAGCCACTGAGTCTGGCTTTAAAGCATATTTCTAAGTGCCAAAATAGATAACATCTCAGGTTAATTATGTGAATGGAATATAACTACAAAAGATTCTTTCATCACTTTAACTGGAAGGACTAACATAACTATGTCTCTGATTTTTACAGCATGCAGAATATATCTAAAAGTTACGAGACTATATGGGTTGAAAAACAAGAATTTAATTTTATATTTTTCCAAGTAAAAACAGTGGTATTGACATCTCACATATTATAGTAAATTTTTATGAAACTTAATTATTAAAAGAAAATATCAAGGCAGACAATTGTTTCTATTATTGTCAGTGAATAAAAAACCAAATACTTAAAAACAAAGATAAAGATATTAATGATAAAATCTAAGGAAAAGATTGGATGATATAATCTCGGGGATTGATATTAAGTAGAATTTACTTATTTATATAGTTCCACATCATGATTTGAAAATGTTAGATTAAGATAGTTCCCTCTAGGTTATGTGTAGACAATCTTTCTAAGATGGAGTCTGGATAAATAATCTAACTTCAGCACTATAATGTGTTACCAAGGTATGCTGAAAAAAATGACTTTTTATTATGAACCTAAATTTTTCAAGCTGTATGATTTGACTGTATTAAGAGTAGTACCGGGCAATACAGTAGCATAGTAAGACAGGAGACTACATGTCAGAAGATAAGAGAGCCTGTGCAACTTTTCCACTGTTGCTGTTTGGCTTGCGCAAACCACTATTCATGTTTTTTTACTTATTTTTCTGAATGTATTTCTTTATTGAAATATGGCATATGTACAAACATATGTATAAATTATAATTGCATGCCTCAATAAATTATTTCAAAGTAAATGCGTTCATATAAATATCAGTCAGATTATAAAATAACCATTACCAGCACTTTAGAGACTCCCCTCACGCCTCCAGTAGGTCACTATACATCTCCTCCTCCTCAAATGTAACCAGTATCTCGACTTCTAATACATAGTTTAATCTTGCTCAACTTTAAATGTAGCCAAACAGAATTATATATATATAATTATATCTGGGTTTTGTCATTCAACTTTATAATTTTGTATTTTATCCATGTTGTTGCTTGCAGAAATAATTTATTAATTTTCAATTCTGTATAGTATTAATATAACAATATATTATCCATACAGTTGTACTATTTTAGGGCTATTCATAATAGTGCTTCTATGAACATTCTTATATATGTCTTTGGTGGATACACATAGGTATTTCTGTTGGGTATATACCACCCAGAAGTAGAGTTGCTGCATCATAGGATATTACTGTTTAGCTTGTTAGATGATCCAAAACAGTTTTTTTCAAAATGACTGTACCAACTTATCTTCACATATTTGATTTCTTATTTTCACATCCTCACTAATGGTTGAGATTGACTGTCTTTTTCATTTTAGTCATGGTGATGGGTGTGTAATAGTATGGCAATGTGGTTTTGTATGTAATTTATTGATTAATAATGAAATTGAGTCACTTTTGTATTTATTGGTGATTTGGACATCCTCTTTTGAAAATTCATGTTCTTTTATCTATTTAAAAATTATTTATTTTTTTAATTTTAGGAGTTCAAAAATATACAAAATATATTCTAATTATAAATTCTTTAAGGTAAATATTATCTCTGATTCCGTGATTTGCAGTTTGACTTTCTTAATAGGTCTCAATGAAATGAAGTTCTTAATTTTAAATCTAATTTGTCAGTTTAATTGAGGCCTAACTTACATGCCATAACATTTCTATAAAAGTCTAATTCAATATTATGTAGTAAGTTAATAAGGATTTGCAACCATCCTCATAATCCGGTTTTAGAATATTTCCATTGTCCAAAAATGTTCTTTTGTACTTCTTTGTGGTCAATCCTCATTTCTACCCTAGTACCAAAAACAAAAAAACAAACAAAAAAAACCCCTTCCATTTCTGTTATCTTTTCTATAAATGCTTCATAAATAAAATCATACAATATTTAGTCTTTTGTATCTTTTCTTTCATGTTCCATAATGATTTGAAGTTCATTCATGTTGTTACATGTCTCAGCATTTTATCCCTTTTTGAAGGTTACTGATATTTCACTTTATGAATTAACACACTGTGTTAATCTAGTCACCAGCTGATGGGTCTTTGGATTATTTTCAGTTTTTGTCTATTATAAATAAAATTGCTATGAACATTCATGTCTACATTTTTGTATAGACATGTTTTTAATTTTCTTGAGTAGATATCTTGGAATAAACACTCTAGGTCATATGGTAAGTGTATATTTAACTTTTTCAGAAATATGCCAGTATCTTCTCAGGAAAAATACCTATTAAGTCATTGCCCTATTTTTTAATTGGTTTATCTTTTTATATTATTGAGTTATGAGTCTTCTATATATTCTGGGCACAAGTGCCTTATCACATATATGATTTGCACATATTCTCTCATATTCTGTAGGTTGTATTTTCACATTCTTAGTGACATTCTTTTCAGTGCAATAGTTTTTAAAATTGATAAAGCCCAATTTCTTTCGTTTTCCTTTGGTCACTTATGCTTTTGTTATTATATCTAAGAAACTTTTGCCTTTACCAAGATTACAATTTACTACTATATTTTCTTTTAAGAGTTTTATAATTTTAGCTATTACTTTTAGATCCGTGGTGAATTTTTGAGTTAAATTTTAGATTTGGAACAAGAAAGGAGCACAGAGTAATTTTATTATATGTGTATATATATATATATATATATATATATATATATATATCTCCAGTTTTTCAAGTACAATTTGTTGAAAACATTATCTTTGGTCACTGAATTGCTTTTTTTTTATAATCAATATTTTTTATTATGATATTGTGGAGTACAGTTAAGGGTTAGGTATACAAATATGCTTCATTCAGGCACCCTTGTGGATGAGAGCTGTCTCCCCGTCCCCAGACAGATGTTTACTACCATTAATCCCAACTTCCTTCCCCTCCCCCCCATAGTTTCTCAACACTGTCAGTCATTTTCTTATGGTAATACATTGGATGATCAAGGTCCACTATATGAGTGAGAACATGTGATATTCAGACATTTGTTTCTGTGAGAGGTCACTCAGTATTATAGACTCTAGTTCCATCCGGGTTGCTGTGAAATTCATGATTTTCTTCTTTATTACAACTGCATAGTATTCCATCGTGTATATGTAACACATTTTTTAAATCCAGTCCTCTATTGATGAACAGCATGGTTGGTTCCAGGTTCTTGCTATTGTGAACAATGCTGTGATAAACATTCGTGTCCAGGTATCTTTTTGATAGAGTGATTTGTGTTCTTCAGGGTATATTCCCAGTAGGGGGATTGCAGGGTCATATGGGAGGTTGATATTTAGAGCTTTTAGGAATCACCACACTGCTTTCCACAGAGGTTGCACTAGTTTACACTCCCACCAGTAGTGTAGAAGTATTCCCTTTTTGCCACACCCTCTCCAGCAACTGTTATTTTTTGAGTTATTGGTAATTGCCATTCTGATTGGATTTAGGTGGTATCTCAGTGTGGTTTTGATTTGCATCTCCCTAATGATTAGTGAGGTTGAACATTTCTTCATGTGTTTGTTGGCTGCTCGGATGTCCTCTTTTGTGAAGTGTCTGTTCATATCTTTGGCCCATTTTATAATGGGGTTGTTTGTTTTTTTCTTTTCAGCATGTTTGAGTTCCTTGTAGATCCAGGATGTTAAGCCTTTGTCAGACCTAGAGTTGGCAAATACTTTTTCCCAGTCTGTAGACTGTATCCCTGCTCTCTTGATGGTTTCTTTGGCCTTGCAGAAGCTTGTCAGTTTAATAAGGTCTCACTTGTCTATCTTCTCTCTTATGACCTGTGGGTTTCGGATTTTGTTCAGGAATTGAATGCCAGTTCCAATTTCTATGAGAGTATTTCCTTCCTTTTTTAAGGTTCTTATGGTTTGAGGTTTTACATTTAGGTCTCTGATCCATTTGGATTAATTTTTGTGTATGGGGATAGATAGGGGTCCTGTTTCAATCTTCTGCATGTGGTCAGCCAGCTTTCCCAGCACCATTTACTGAATAGGTTCTCCTCTTCCCAGTGGTAGGTGGTGCAGGCTTTGTGGAAGATGAGTTGGTTGAGAAATTGAGGTTTTGCTTCTGGAATCTCAAATCTATTCCATTGATCTATATGCCTGTTCCTATACCAATATCAAGCTGTTTTGATGATTGTAGCTTTATAGTAAAGTTTGAAGTCTGGTAATGTAATTTTGCCTGCTTTGTTTTTTGCTGAGGATTGTTCTGGCTATTCTTGGTCATTTGTGTTTCCATATGAATTCCTGTGTTGTTTTTTCTTGGTCTGAGAAGAATGTTGCTGGTAACTTAATGGATATTACATTGAATCTGTAGATTGCCTTAGGTAAGATGGACATCTTCACAATGTTGATTCTTCCTACCCATGAGCATAGGATATTTTTCCACTTGTTTGTGTCATCTTTGATTTCTTTGAGCAGAGTTTTGTAGTTTTCATTGTAAAGGTCTTTCATGTCTCTGGTTAGGAACATGCCCAGGTATTTCATTTTTTTGTGTGACTATTGTGAATGAAATTGTGCTTTTTATTTGGGTTTCTGTTTGTTTATTATTGATGTAAAGAAATTTGATTGTCTTTTGCACATTTATTTTATATCCTGAGACTTTGCCAAAGGCCTTTATCAGTGTAAGGAGGTTTTTGACAGATTCTCTTGGGTTTTCAAGATACACAATCATGTCATCTGCAAAGAGAGATAATTTGACTTCCTCTTTTCCTATTTGGATACCCCAGGTTGCCTTCTCTTCTCTGATTGCTCTAGCCTGGACTTCCAATACTATATTGAACAGGAGGGGTGAGAGTGGGCATCCTTGTCTTGTTCCAGTTTTCAGGGCAAATGGTTCCAATTTTTGTTTATTAAGGAGTATGCTGGTTGTGGGTTTCTCATAGATGGTTTTTATTATTTTGAGGTATGTTCTCCGTATGCCTAGATGTTTGAGGATTTTTAACAAGAAGGGGTGCTGGATTTTATCAATAGCTCCTCTGCATCTAATGATATAATCATGTGGTTTATGTTTTGACATCTGTTGATGTATTTAATTACATTTATGGTTTTACGTATGTTGAACCAACCTTGCATCCCAGGGATGAAGCCTACTTGGTCGTAATGGATGATTTTTGAGATGTGTTGATGAATCCGGTTTGCTAGGATCTTGTTGAGAATTTTAGCATCTATGTTCATCAAAGATATTGGCCTGTAGTTCTTTTTCTTTGTTGGGTCTTTACCTGGCTTGGGTATCAATGTGATGTTAGCTTTGTAAAAGGATTTGGGGAGGGTTCCATCTTTTTCAATTGCCTGAAATACCTTCAGTAGGATTGGAATCAGCTCCTCCTTAAATGACGTGTAGAATTCTGCTGTAAAGTCATCTGGTCCAGGGTTTTTTTTTGTAGGTAGTTTCTCATTATGTAGTCAACTTCCTTGATTGTTATTAGTCTATTTAGGGTCTCAATTTCTTCTTGTTTCAACCTAGGCAGGTTGTGTGATGGCAGAAAATCCTCCATTTCCTTGAGGTTTCAAGTTTGTTTCCATACAAGTGTACATAGTAGTCTCTAATGATTTTTTGTATTTCTTCAGGGGGAGATGTGACTTCATCTTTTGTGTTTCTGATTGTACTTATTTGGGTTTTTTCCCCTCTTTTTCTTGGTCAGTCTAGCTAGGGGACCATCGATCTTGTTTATCCCTTCGAAGAACCAGCTTTTTGTTTCATTGATTTTTTTGTATTATCTTTTTGTCTTCTATGTCCTGGATTTGGACTTTTATTTTGGTGATCTGGATTCTTCTGTTGAAATTAGGGTTTTTGTGGTTTGTTTTTCCAGCTGCCTTAGGTGGCTTCTTAGGCTGTAAATTTGTGATCCTTCCATTTTCTTCATGTGCATTTGTAGGGATATAAATTCCCCTCTTACTACAACTTTCATGGCATCCCAGGGATTTTGATAAGATGTTTCTTCATTTTCATTTGTTTCCAGGTATCTTTTTATCTCTGTTTTGATTTCATCATTGACCCAGGAGTTGTTTAGCATTATGCTGTTTAGTGTCCATGTCTTGTGGGTTTTGGGGGCACCTTGTTGATGTTAATGTTTGTTTTTATTCCACTGTGATCCGAGAAGGTACATGGTAGAATTTCGGTCCTTTTAAATTTGCTTATGCTTGATTTATGGCCAATTATGTGGTCGATCTTAGAATACATTTCATGTGGTGATGTGTAGAATGTGTATTCTGTGATCTTTGGATGGAGTGTTCTGTAGATATCAATTAAATCCATTTGGTCTAGAGTCACATTGAGGTTCCAGATCTCATTGCTGACTTTTTGCCCTGATGATCTGTCTAGGGTTGTGAGTAGGGTATTAACGTCCCCAGTTATGATGGTGTTAGAGTCAATATCTTTCTTTAGTTTTCCCAGAAATTGCTTTACGAAAGTTGGCGCACCTATGTTGGGTGCATATATATTTAGGATATATATTTCTTGTTGATGGAGTGAACCTTTTATCATTATGTAGTGGCCCTCTATATCTTTTTTAATTTT